>NW_027394276.1:17063526-17255654 GCF_049309525.1 Garra rufa
GCATTCTTTTCAGATGGCTAAAAGCTGGAGTCGGGAACTTGCGTTGGTGGTATAGTGGTGAGCATAGCTGCCTTCCAAGCAGTTGACCCGGGTTCGATTCCCGGCCAACGCATTTGTTTTGGCTCTGGCTGACGTTGAAGCAGAACTCCTTCTGTGACCTCTGTCAGCACCAAAATCTTTTGGATGAGTCGTTCAGCAGCAGCAAACAGCTGGGTCTCCCCGTCGGGGAATCGAACCCCGGTCTTCCGCGTGACAGGCGGAGATACTGTCCACTATACTAACGAGGAGCTGCACCCGCTGTGCTTCGCCCCCAGTCGACTTGACTTCACCGACATCAGCATAAGGAGCCACTACTCCATGAAAAAAAACAAATCAACCTGCCTTGATCTTATTGAGTCTCCCAATATCTTGAATGCTACACATTACAGGGGGTCCTCATTTGGACCACTTTACTATTATTACTATTTTTTTTTACTTTTCATAATGGGAACATGAAAAAAAAGATGGGAAATCATGTGGCAGTAACATCGCATTTACGTGGATCATATCGCCCACTGCTAGAATTCTACCACTGAACCACCAATGCTCGGAAAGGAGGGAGAACGTTTGGAATTAACACCGCATTTACGAGTATATTGCCCACTGCTAAACTTCGTCAACCTATAGATAAAGTGAACAAGTTTTATAGGCATTTGACGAATATAGACGGACTAATGAGTTTCTGAAAAGATTCGGCAGGGAACGGGGGTTGGTCGGTATGCAAAGGTTGGAGCTCCTTCAAGTAAATCAGGCTTCATTTTAAAGAACCTTACACACATGCAAGCACACACACAACTTAATTAAAAGCACTCCGTTCCTGCATTGGCCGGGAATCGGACCCGGGTCTCCCGCGTGGCAGGCGAGAATTCTACCACTGAACCACCAATGCTCGGCTGGGAGACTTTCGGCCTTCACATTGCCCTGGATTTAGTAATGGTGCGTAACTGTTACACGTCAAATCCAGGTAAAGGGGGGTTGGGTCAATATGCAAAGTTTGGAGCTCCTTCTAGCAAATCAGGCTTGGCCTTCAAGGCTCATTTTAAAGAATCCCACACACATGCAAACACACACCCATTACTTGAAAGAACTCTGTTCCTGCATTTGCCCGGGAATCAGAGCCAGGCCTCCTGTGTGGCAGGCGAGAATGGATGATGGAAGAGACTTTTTAACTTTTACTCCTCCCATTTGGAGTGAGGGGGAGATGAAAATCTTATCGGCACCCTAGATTACCCTTTGTGAGTATAGTGGTTTACCACAGGGAGCGCACATGCTCAAGCGCATGGGCACACAACTCGAGTTTCTCTTCATAGACGCATAAATCTTTCGCCTTTTACTAAAGATTTCCGTGGAGGGGAACCTTTCCGAGTGACCTGTATTTTTGGGTGCTCTGCTCACAGCAGAGCTGCACTGCAGTTTCAATAGCAGACTAAATCTGACCACACACCAATGTGCATTGGAGCAAAGCGTGCTTTCTCGTGGACCGTGTTTGCAGCCTTTGCGCTTCCTGTGTCGCAACTTCACATTTTTTTTCAGCCAGCATGGAAAGACAGCACTCTCATGACATGATGGGATCCAAACCTTGGGCTTCAGCTACTTTGGCCCTGTCAGTGACTTATGTACTTCCAGCATTCTTTTCTGCTCACAACAGAGCTGTATTGGAGTGTCAAGAGTAAAACTGGCCACCAGCCAATGGGCGGTGGAACGAAGCGCGCCTCACCACGTTCTGTACTTGCGGCCTTTGCGCTTTCTGCGTCGCAGCTCCAGATTTCTTTAGCCCGCATGGAAAGACAGCACTCTCTCGTACATGACGGGATACAAACAAAGATGGCTTCAGCTCCTTTTGCCCTATCAGTGACTTGTGCATTTCAAGCATTCTTTTCAGATGGCTAAAAGCTGGAGTCGGGAACTTGCGTTGGTGGTATAGTGGTGAGCATAGCTGCCTTCCAAGAAGTTGACCCGGGTTCGATTCCCGGCTAACGCATTTGTTTTGGCTCTGGCTGACGTTGAAGCAGAACTCCTTCTGTGACCTCTGTCAGCACCAAAATCTTTTGGATGAGTCGTTCAGCAGCAGCAAAGAGCTGGGTCTCCCCGTCGGGGAATCGAACCCCGGTCTTCCGCGTGACAGGCGGAGATACTGTCCACTATACTAACGAGGAGCTGTACCCGCTGTGCTTCGCCCCCAGCCGACTTGACTTCACCGACATCAGCATAAGGAGCCACTACTCCATGAAAAAAACAAATCAACCTGCCTTGATCTTATTGAGTCTCCCAATATCTTGAATGCTACACATTACAGGGGGTCCTCATTTGGACCACTTTACTATTATTACTATATTTTTTTTACTTTTCATAATGGGAACATGAAAAAAAGGATGGGAAATCATGTGGCAGTAACATCGCATTTACGTGGATCATATCGCCCACTGCTAGAATTCTACCACTGAACCACCAATGCTCGGAAAGGAGGGAGAACGTTTGGAATTAACACCGCATTTACGAGTATATTGCCCACTGCTAAACTTCGTCAACCTATAGATAAAGTGAACAAGTTTTATAGGCATTTGACGAATATAGACGGACTAATGAGTTTCTGAAAAGATTCGGCATTGAACGGGGGTTGGTCGGTATGCAAAGGTTGGAGCTCCTTCAAGTAAATCAGGCTTCATTTTAAAGAACCTTACACACATGCAAGCACACACACAACTTAATTAAAAGCACTCCGTTCCTGCATTGGCCGGGAATCGGACCCGGGTCTCCCGCGTGGCAGGCGAGAATTCTACCACTGAACCACCAATGCTCGGCTGGGAGACTTTCGGCCTTCACATTGCCCTGGATTTAGTAATGGTGCGTAACTGTTACACGTCAAATCCAGGTAAAGGGGGGTTGGGTCAATATGCAAAGTTTGGAGCTCCTTCTAGCAAATCAGGCTTGGCCTTCAAGGCTCATTTTAAAGAATCCCACACACATGCAAACACACACCCATTACTTGAAAGAACTCTGTTCCTGCATTTGCCCGGGAATCAGAGCCAGGCCTCCTGTGTGGCAGGCGAGAATGGATGATGGAAGAGACTTTTTAACTTTTACTCCTCCCATTTGGAGTGAGGGGGAGATGAAAATCTTATCGGCACCCTAGATTACCCTTTGTGAGTATAGTGGTTTACCACAGGGAGCGCACATGCTCAAGCGCATGGGCACACAACTCGAGTTTCTCTTCATAGACGCATAAATCTTTCGCCTTTTACTAAAGATTTCCGTGGAGGGGAACCTTTCCGAGTGACCTGTATTTTTGGGTGCTCTGCTCACAGCAGAGCTGCACTGCAGTTTCAATAGCAGACTAAATCTGACCACACACCAATGTGCATTGGAGCAAAGCGTGCTTTCTCGTGGACCGTGTTTGCAGCCTTTGCGCTTCCTGTGTCGCAACTTCACATTTTTTTTCAGCCAGCATGGAAAGACAGCACTCTCATGACATGATGGGATCCAAACCTTGGGCTTCAGCTACTTTGGCCCTGTCAGTGACTTATGTACTTCCAGCATTCTTTTCTGCTCACAACAGAGCTGTATTGGAGTGTCAAGAGTAAAACTGGCCACCAGCCAATGGGCGGTGGAACGAAGCGCGCCTCACCACGTTCTGTACTTGCGGCCTTTGCGCTTTCTGCGTCGCAGCTCCAGATTTCTTTAGCCCGCATGGAAAGACAGCACTCTCTCGTACATGACGGGATACAAACAAAGATGGCTTCAGCTCCTTTTGCCCTATCAGTGACTTGTGCATTTCAAGCATTCTTTTCAGATGGCTAAAAGCTGGAGTCGGGAACTTGCGTTGGTGGTATAGTGGTGAGCATAGCTGCCTTCCAAGCAGTTGACCCGGGTTCGATTCCCGGCCAACGCATTTGTTTTGGCTCTGGCTGACGTTGAAGCAGAACTCCTTCTGTGACCTCTGTCAGCACCAAAATCTTTTGGATGAGTCGTTCAGCAGCAGCAAAGAGCTGGGTCTCCCCGTCGGGGAATCGAACCCCGGTCTTCCGCGTGACAGGCGGAGATACTGTCCACTATACTAACGAGGAGCTGTACCCGCTGTGCTTCGCCCCCAGCCGACTTGACTTCACCGACATCAGCATAAGGAGCCACTACTCCATGAAAAAAACAAATCAACCTGCCTTGATCTTATTGAGTCTCCCAATATCTTGAATGCTACACATTACAGGGGGTCCTCATTTGGACCACTTTACTATTATTACTATATTTTTTTTACTTTTCATAATGGGAACATGAAAAAAAGGATGGGAAATCATGTGGCAGTAACATCGCATTTACGTGGATCATATCGCCCACTGCTAGAATTCTACCACTGAACCACCAATGCTCGGAAAGGAGGGAGAACGTTTGGAATTAACACCGCATTTACGAGTATATTGCCCACTGCTAAACTTCGTCAACCTATAGATAAAGTGAACAAGTTTTATAGGCATTTGACGAATATAGACGGACTAATGAGTTTCTGAAAAGATTCGGCAGGGAACGGGGGTTGGTCGGGTATGCAAAGGTTGGAGCTCCTTCAAGTAAATCAGGCTTCATTTTAAAGAACCTTACACACATGCAAGCACACACACAACTTAATTAAAAGCACTCCGTTCCTGCATTGGCCGGGAATCGGACCCGGGTCTCCCGCGTGGCAGGCGAGAATTCTACCACTGAACCACCAATGCTCGGCTGGGAGACTTTCGGCCTTCACATTGCCCTGGATTTAGTAATGGTGCGTAACTGTTACACGTCAAATCCAGGTAAAGGGGGGTTGGGTCAATATTCAAAGTTTGGAGCTCCTTCTAGCAAATCAGGCTTGGCCTTCAAGGCTCATTTTAAAGAATCCCACACACATGCAAACACACACCCCTTACTTGAAAGAACTCTGTTCCTGCATTTGCCCGGGAATCAGAGCCAGGCCTCCTGTGTGGCAGGCGAGAATGGATGATGGAAGAGACTTTTTAACTTTTACTCCTCCCATTTGGAGTGAGGGGGAGATGAAAATCTTATCGGCACCCTAGATTACCCTTTGTGAGTATAGTGGTTTACCACATGGAGCGCACATGCTCAAGAGCATGGGCACACAACTCGAGTTTCTCTTCAAAGACGCAGAAATCTTTCGCCTTTTACTAAAGATTTCCGTGGAGGGGAACCTTTCCGAGTGACCTGTATTTTTGGGTGCTCTGCTCACAGCAGAGCTGCACTGCAGTTTCAATAGCAGACTAAATCTGACCACACACCAATGTGCATTGGAGCAAAGCGTGCTTTCTCGTGGACCGTGTTTGCAGCCTTTGCGCTTCCTGTGTCGCAACTTCACATTTTTTATCAGCCAGCATGGAAAGACAGCACTCTCATGACATGATGGGATCCAAACCTTGGGCTTCAGCTACTTTGGCCCTGTCAGTGACTTATGTACTTCCAGCATTCTTTTCTGCTCACAACAGAGCTGTATTGGAGTGTCAAGAGTAAAACTGGCCACCAGCCAATGGGCGGTGGAACGAAGCGCGCCTCACCACGTTCTGTACTTGCGGCCTTTGCGCTTTCTGCGTCGCAGCTCCAGATTTCTTTAGCCCGCATGGAAAGACAGCACTCTCTCGTACATGACGGGATACAAACAAAGATGGCTTCAGCTCCTTTTGCCCTATCAGTGACTTGTGCATTTCAAGCATTCTTTTCAGATGGCTAAAAGCTGGAGTCGGGAACTTGCGTTGGTGGTATAGTGGTGAGCATAGCTGCCTTCCAAGCAGTTGACCCGGGTTCGATTCCCGGCCAACGCATTTGTTTTGGCTCTGGCTGACGTTGAAGCAGAACTCCTTCTGTGACCTCTGTCAGCACCAAAATCTTTTGGATGAGTCGTTCAGCAGCAGCAAAGAGCTGGGTCTCCCCGTCGGGGAATCGAACCCCGGTCTTCCGCGTGACAGGCGGAGATACTGTCTACTATACTAACGAGGAGCTGTACCCGCTGTGCTTCGCCCCCAGTCGACTTGACTTCACCGACATCAGCATAAGGAGCCACTACTCCATGAAAAAAAACAAATCAACCTGCCTTGATCTTATTGAGTCTCCCAATATCTTGAATGCTACACATTACAGGGGGTCCTCATTTGGACCACTTTACTATTATTACTATTTTTTTTTACTTTTCATAATGGGAACATGAAAAAAAAGATGGGAAATCATGTGGCAGTAACATCGCATTTACGTGGATCATATCGCCCACTGCTAGAATTCTACCACTGAACCACCAATGCTCGGAAAGGAGGGAGAACGTTTGGAATTAACACCGCATTTACTAGTATATTGCCCACTGCTAAACTTCGTCAACCTATAGATAAAGTGAACAAGTTTTATAGGCATTTGACGAATATAGACGGACTAATGAGTTTCTGAAAAGATTCGGCAGGGAATGGGGGTTGGTCGGTATGCAAAGGTTGGAGCTCCTTCAAGTAAATCAGGCTTCATTTTAAAGAACCTTACACACATGCAAGCACACACACAACTTAATTAAAAGCACTCCGTTCCTGCATTGGCCGGGAATCGGACCCGGGTCTCCCGCGTGGCAGGCGAGAATTCTACCACTGAACCACCAATGCTCGGCTGGGAGACTTTCGGCCTTCACATTGCCCTGGATTTAGTAATGGTGCGTAACTGTTACACGTCAAATCCAGGTAAAGGGGGGTTGGGTCAATATGCAAAGTTTGGAGCTCCTTCTAGCAAATCAGGCTTGGCCTTCAAGGCTCATTTTAAAGAATCCCACACACATGCAAACACACCCATTACTTGAAAGAACTCTGTGCCTGCATTTGCCCGGGAATCAGAGCCAGGCCTCCTGTGTGGCAGGCGAGAATGGATGATGGAAGAGACTTTTTAACTTTTACTCCTCCCATTTGGAGTGAGGGGGAGATGAAAATCTTATCGGCACCCTAGATTACCCTTTGTGAGTATAGTGGTTTACCACAGGGAGCGCACATGCTCAAGCGCATGGGCACACAACTCGAGTTTCTCTTCATAGACGCATAAATCTTTCGCCTTTTACTAAAGATTTCCGTGGAGGGGAACCTTTCCGAGTGACCTGTATTTTTGGGTGCTCTGCTCACAGCAGAGCTGCACTGCAGTTTCAATAGCAGACTAAATCTGACCACACACCAATGTGCATTGGAGCAAAGCGTGCTTTCTCGTGGACCGTGTTTGCAGCCTTTGCGCTTCCTGTGTCGCAACTTCACATTTTTTTTCAGCCAGCATGGAAAGACAGCACTCTCATGACATGATGGGATCCAAACCTTGGGCTTCAGCTACTTTGGCCCTGTCAGTGACTTATGTACTTCCAGCATTCTTTTCTGCTCACAACAGAGCTGTATTGGAGTGTCAAGAGTAAAACTGGCCACCAGCCAATGGGCGGTGGAACGAAGCGCGCCTCACCACGTTCTGTACTTGCGGCCTTTGCGCTTTCTGCGTCGCAGCTCCAGATTTCTTTAGCCCGCATGGAAAGACAGCACTCTCACGTACATGACGGGATACAAACAAAGATGGCTTCAGCTCCTTTTGCCCTATCAGTGACTTGTGCATTTCAAGCATTCTTTTCAGATGGCTAAAAGCTGGAGTCGGGAACTTGCGTTGGTGGTGTAGTGGTGAGCATAGCTGCCTTCCAAGCAGTTGACCCGGGTTCGATTCCCGGCCAACGCATTTGTTTTGGCTCTGGCTGACGTTGAAGCAGAACTCCTTCTGTGACCTCTGTCAGCACCAAAATCTTTTGGATGAGTCGTTCAGCAGCAGCAAAGAGCTGGGTCTCCCCGTCGGGGAATCGAACCCCGGTCTTCCGCGTGACAGGCGGAGATACTGTCCACTATACTAACGAGGAGCTGCACCCGCTGTGCTTCGCCCCCAGTCGACTTGACTTCACCGACATCAGCATAAGGAGCCACTACTCCATGAAAAAAAACAAATCAACCTGCCTTGATCTTATTGAGTCTCCCAATATCTTGAATGCTACACATTACAGGGGGTCCTCATTTGGACCACTTTACTATTATTACTATTTTTTTTTACTTTTCATAATGGGAACATGAAAAAAAAGATGGGAAATCATGTGGCAGTAACATCGCATTTACGTGGATCATATCGCCCACTGCTAGAATTCTACCACTGAACCACCAATGCTCGGAAAGGAGGGAGAACGTTTGGAATTAACACCGCATTTACGAGTATATTGCCCACTGCTAAACTTCGTCAACCTATAGATAAAGTGAACAATTTTTATAGGCATTTGACGAATATAGACGGACTAATGAGTTTCTGAAAAGATTCGGCAGGGAACGGGGGTTGGTCGGTATGCAAAGGTTGGAGCTCCTTCAAGTAAATCAGGCTTCATTTTAAAGAACCTTACACACATGCAAGCACACACACAACTTAATTAAAAGCACTCCGTTCCTGCATTGGCCGGGAATCGGACCCGGGTCTCCCGCGTGGCAGGCGAGAATTCTACCACTGAACCACCAATGCTCGGCTGGGAGACTTTCGGCCTTCACATTGCCCTGGATTTAGTAATGGTGCGTAACTGTTACACGTCAAATCCAGGTAAAGGGGGGTTGGGTCAATATGCAAAGTTTGGAGCTCCTTCTAGCAAATCAGGCTTGGCCTTCAAGGCTCATTTTAAAGAATCCCACACACATGCAAACACACACCCATTACTTGAAAGAACTCTGTTCCTGCATTTGCCCGGGAATCAGAGCCAGGCCTCCTGTGTGGCAGGCGAGAATGGATGATGGAAGAGACTTTTTAACTTTTACTCCTCCCATTTGGAGTGAGGGGGAGATGAAAATCTTATCGGCACCCTAGATTACCCTTTGTGAGTATAGTGGTTTACCACAGGGAGCGCACATGCTCAAGCGCATGGGCACACAACTCGAGTTTCTCTTCATAGACGCATAAATCTTTCGCCTTTTACTAAAGATTTCCGTGGAGGGGAACCTTTCCGAGTGACCTGTATTTTTGGGTGCTCTGCTCACAGCAGAGCTGCACTGCAGTTTCAATAGCAGACTAAATCTGACCACACACCAATGTGCATTGGAGCAAAGCGTGCTTTCTCGTGGACCGTGTTTGCAGCCTTTGCGCTTCCTGTGTCGCAACTTCACATTTTTTTTCAGCCAGCATGGAAAGACAGCACTCTCATGACATGATGGGATCCAAACCTTGGGCTTCAGCTACTTTGGCCCTGTCAGTGACTTATGTACTTCCAGCATTCTTTTCTGCTCACAACAGAGCTGTATTGGAGTGTCAAGAGTAAAACTGGCCACCAGCCAATGGGCGGTGGAACGAAGCGCGCCTCACCACGTTCTGTACTTGCGGCCTTTGCGCTTTCTGCGTCGCAGCTCCAGATTTCTTTAGCCCGCATGGAAAGACAGCACTCTCACGTACATGACGGGATACAAACAAAGATGGCTTCAGCTCCTTTTGCCCTATCAGTGACTTGTGCATTTCAAGCATTCTTTTCAGATGGCTAAAAGCTGGAGTCGGGAACTTGCGTTGGTGGTATAGTGGTGAGCATAGCTGCCTTCCAAGCAGTTGACCCGGGTTCGATTCCCGGCCAACGCATTTGTTTTGGCTCTGGCTGACGTTGAAGCAGAACTCCTTCTGTGACCTCTGTCAGCACCAAAATCTTTTGGATGAGTCGTTCAGCAGCAGCAAAGAGCTGGGTCTCCCCGTCGGGGAATCGAACCCCGGTCTTCCGCGTGACAGGCGGAGATACTGTCCACTATACTAACGAGGAGCTGCACCCGCTGTGCTTCGCCCCCAGTCGACTTGACTTCACCGACATCAGCATAAGGAGCCACTACTCCATGAAAAAAAACAAATCAACCTGCCTTGATCTTATTGAGTCTCCCAATATCTTGAATGCTACACATTACAGGGGGTCCTCATTTGGACCACTTTACTATTATTACTATTTTTTTTTACTTTTCATAATGGGAACATGAAAAAAAAGATGGGAAATCATGTGGCAGTAACATCGCATTTACGTGGATCATATCGCCCACTGCTAGAATTCTACCACTGAACCACCAATGCTCGGAAAGGAGGGAGAACGTTTGGAATTAACACCGCATTTACGAGTATATTGCCCACTGCTAAACTTCGTCAACCTATAGATAAAGTGAACAAGTTTTATAGGCATTTGACGAATATAGACGGACTAATGAGTTTCTGAAAAGATTCGGCAGGGAACGGGGGTTGGTCGGGTATGCAAAGGTTGGAGCTCCTTCAAGTAAATCAGGCTTCATTTTAAAGAACCTTACACACATGCAAGCACACACACAACTTAATTAAAAGCACTCCGTTCCTGCATTGGCCGGGAATCGGACCCGGGTCTCCCGCGTGGCAGGCGAGAATTCTACCACTGAACCACCAATGCTCGGCTGGGAGACTTTCGGCCTTCACATTGCCCTGGATTTAGTAATGGTGCGTAACTGTTACACGTCAAATCCAGGTAAAGGGGGGTTGGGTCAATATGCAAAGTTTGGAGCTCCTTCTAGCAAATCAGGCTTGGCCTTCAAGGCTCATTTTAAAGAATCCCACACACATGCAAACACACACCCCTTACTGGAAAGAACTCTGTTCCTGCATTTGCCCGGGAATCAGAGCCAGGCCTCCTGTGTGGCAGGCGAGAATGGATGATGGAAGAGACTTTTTAACTTTTACTCCTCCCATTTGGAGTGAGGGGGAGATGAAAATCTTATCGGCACCCTAGATTACCCTTTGTGAGTATAGTGGTTTACCACATGGAGTGCACATGCTCAAGAACATGGGCACACAACTCGAGTTTCTCTTCAAAGACGCAGAAATCTTTCGCCTTTTACTAAAGATTTCCGTGGAGGGGAACCTTTCCGAGTGACCTGTATTTTTGGGTGCTCTGCTCACAGCAGAGCTGCACTGCAGTTTCAATAGCAGACTAAATCTGACCACACACCAATGTGCATTGGAGCAAAGCGTGCTTTCTCGTGGACCGTGTTTGCAGCCTTTGCGCTTCCTGTGTCGCAACTTCACATTTTTTTTCAGCCAGCATGGAAAGACAGCACTCTCATGACATGATGGCATCCAAACCTTGGGCTTCAGCTACTTTGGCCCTGTCAGTGACTTATGTACTTCCAGCATTCTTTTCTGCTCACAACAGAGCTGTATTGGAGTGTCAAGAGTAAAACTGGCCACCAGCCAATGGGCGGTGGAACGAAGCGCGCCTCACCACGTTCTGTACTTGCGGCCTTTGCGCTTTCTGCGTCGCAGCTCCAGATTTCTTTAGCCCGCATGGAAAGACAGCACTCTCTCGTACATGACGGGATACAAACAAAGATGGCTTCAGCTCCTTTTGCCCTATCAGTGACTTGTGCATTTCAAGCATTCTTTTCAGATGGCTAAAAGCTGGAGTCGGGAACTTGCGTTGGTGGTATAGTGGTGAGCATAGCTGCCTTCCAAGCAGTTGACCCGGGTTCGATTCCCGGCCAACGCATTTGTTTTGGCTCTGGCTGACGTTGAAGCAGAACTCCTTCTGTGACCTCTGTCAGCACCAAAATCTTTTGGATGAGTCGTTCAGCAGCAGCAAACAGCTGGGTCTCCCCGTCGGGGAATCGAACCCCGGTCTTCCGCGTGACAGGCGGAGATACTGTCCACTATACTAACGAGGAGCTGCACCCGCTGTGCTTCGCCCCCAGTCGACTTGACTTCACCGACATCAGCATAAGGAGCCACTACTCCATGAAAAAAAACAAATCAACCTGCCTTGATCTTATTGAGTCTCCCAATATCTTGAATGCTACACATTACAGGGGGTCCTCATTTGGACCACTTTACTATTATTACTATTTTTTTTACTTTTCATAATGGGAACATGAAAAAAAAGATGGGAAATCATGTGGCAGTAACATCGCATTTACGTGGATCATATCGCCCACTGCTAGAATTCTACCACTGAACCACCAATGCTCGGAAAGGAGGGAGAACGTTTGGAATTAACACCGCATTTACGAGTATATTGCCCACTGCTAAACTTCGTCAACCTATAGATAAAGTGAACAAGTTTTATAGGCATTTGACGAATATAGACGGACTAATGAGTTTCTGAAAAGATTCGGCAGGGAACGGGGGTTGGTCGGTATGCAAAGGTTGGAGCTCCTTCAAGTAAATCAGGCTTCATTTTAAAGAACCTTACACACATGCAAGCACACACACAACTTAATTAAAAGCACTCCGTTCCTGCATTGGCCGGGAATCGGACCCGGGTCTCCCGCGTGGCAGGCGAGAATTCTACCACTGAACCACCAATGCTCGGCTGGGAGACTTTCGGCCTTCACATTGCCCTGGATTTAGTAATGGTGCGTAACTGTTACACGTCAAATCCAGGTAAAGGGGGGTTGGGTCAATATGCAAAGTTTGGAGCTCCTTCTAGCAAATCAGGCTTGGCCTTCAAGGCTCATTTTAAAGAATCCCACACACATGCAAACACACACCCATTACTTGAAAGAACTCTGTTCCTGCATTTGCCCGGGAATCAGAGCCAGGCCTCCTGTGTGGCAGGCGAGAATGGATGATGGAAGAGACTTTTTAACTTTTACTCCTCCCATTTGGAGTGAGGGGGAGATGAAAATCTTATCGGCACCCTAGATTACCCTTTGTGAGTATAGTGGTTTACCACAGGGAGCGCACATGCTCAAGCGCATGGGCACACAACTCGAGTTTCTCTTCATAGACGCATAAATCTTTCGCCTTTTACTAAAGATTTCCGTGGAGGGGAACCTTTCCGAGTGACCTGTATTTTTGGGTGCTCTGCTCACAGCAGAGCTGCACTGCAGTTTCAATAGCAGACTAAATCTGACCACACACCAATGTGCATTGGAGCAAAGCGTGCTTTCTCGTGGACCGTGTTTGCAGCCTTTGCGCTTCCTGTGTCGCAACTTCACATTTTTTTTCAGCCAGCATGGAAAGACAGCACTCTCATGACATGATGGGATCCAAACCTTGGGCTTCAGCTACTTTGGCCCTGTCAGTGACTTATGTACTTCCAGCATTCTTTTCTGCTCACAACAGAGCTGTATTGGAGTGTCAAGAGTAAAACTGGCCACCAGCCAATGGGCGGTGGAACGAAGCGCGCCTCACCACGTTCTGTACTTGCGGCCTTTGCGCTTTCTGCGTCGCAGCTCCAGATTTCTTTAGCCCGCATGGAAAGACAGCACTCTCTCGTACATGACGGGATACAAACAAAGATGGCTTCAGCTCCTTTTGCCCTATCAGTGACTTGTGCATTTCAAGCATTCTTTTCAGATGGCTAAAAGCTGGAGTCGGGAACTTGCGTTGGTGGTATAGTGGTGAGCATAGCTGCCTTCCAAGCAGTTGACCCGGGTTCGATTCCCGGCCAACGCATTTGTTTTGGCTCTGGCTGACGTTGAAGCAGAACTCCTTCTGTGACCTCTGTCAGCACCAAAATCTTTTGGATGAGTCGTTCAGCAGCAGCAAAGAGCTGGGTCTCCCCGTCGGGGAATCGAACCCCGGTCTTCCGCGTGACAGGCGGAGATACTGTCCACTATACTAACGAGGAGCTGTACCCGCTGTGCTTCGCCCCCAGCCGACTTGACTTCACCGACATCAGCATAAGGAGCCACTACTCCATGAAAAAAACAAATCAACCTGCCTTGATCTTATTGAGTCTCCCAATATCTTGAATGCTACACATTACAGGGGGTCCTCATTTGGACCACTTTACTATTATTACTATATTTTTTTTACTTTTCATAATGGGAACATGAAAAAAAGGATGGGAAATCATGTGGCAGTAACATCGCATTTACGTGGATCATATCGCCCACTGCTAGAATTCTACCACTGAACCACCAATGCTCGGAAAGGAGGGAGAACGTTTGGAATTAACACCGCATTTACGAGTATATTGCCCACTGCTAAACTTCGTCAACCTATAGATAAAGTGAACAAGTTTTATAGGCATTTGACGAATATAGACGGACTAATGAGTTTCTGAAAAGATTCGGCAGGGAACGGGGGTTGGTCGGGTATGCAAAGGTTGGAGCTCCTTCAAGTAAATCAGGCTTCATTTTAAAGAACCTTACACACATGCAAGCACACACACAACTTAATTAAAAGCACTCCGTTCCTGCATTGGCCGGGAATCGGACCCGGGTCTCCCGCGTGGCAGGCGAGAATTCTACCACTGAACCACCAATGCTCGGCTGGGAGACTTTCGGCCTTCACATTGCCCTGGATTTAGTAATGGTGCGTAACTGTTACACGTCAAATCCAGGTAAAGGGGGGTTGGGTCAATATGCAAAGTTTGGAGCTCCTTCTAGCAAATCAGGCTTGGCCTTCAAGGCTCATTTTAAAGAATCCCACACACATGCAAACACACACCCCTTACTGGAAAGAACTCTGTTCCTGCATTTGCCCGGGAATCAGAGCCAGGCCTCCTGTGTGGCAGGCGAGAATGGATGATGGAAGAGACTTTTTAACTTTTACTCCTCCCATTTGGAGTGAGGGGGAGATGAAAATCTTATCGGCACCCTAGATTACCCTTTGTGAGTATAGTGGTTTACCACATGGAGCGCACATGCTCAAGAGCATGGGCACACAACTCGAGTTTCTCTTCAAAGACGCAGAAATCTTTCGCCTTTTACTAAAGATTTCCGTGGAGGGGAACCTTTCCGAGTGACCTGTATTTTTGGGTGCTCTGCTCACAGCAGAGCTGCACTGCAGTTTCAATAGCAGACTAAATCTGACCACACACCAATGTGCATTGGAGCAAAGCGTGCTTTCTCGTGGACCGTGTTTGCAGCCTTTGCGCTTCCTGTGTCGCAACTTCACATTTTTTTTCAGCCAGCATGGAAAGACAGCACTCTCATGACATGATGGCATCCAAACCTTGGGCTTCAGCTACTTTGGCCCTGTCAGTGACTTATGTACTTCCAGCATTCTTTTCTGCTCACAACAGAGCTGTATTGGAGTGTCAAGAGTAAAACTGGCCACCAGCCAATGGGCGGTGGAACGAAGCGCGCCTCACCACGTTCTGTACTTGCGGCCTTTGCGCTTTCTGCGTCGCAGCTCCAGATTTCTTTAGCCCGCATGGAAAGACAGCACTCTCTCGTACATGACGGGATACAAACAAAGATGGCTTCAGCTCCTTTTGCCCTATCAGTGACTTGTGCATTTCAAGCATTCTTTTCAGATGGCTAAAAGCTGGAGTCGGGAACTTGCGTTGGTGGTATAGTGGTGAGCATAGCTGCCTTCCAAGCAGTTGACCCGGGTTCGATTCCCGGCCAACGCATTTGTTTTGGCTCTGGCTGACGTTGAAGCAGAACTCCTTCTGTGACCTCTGTCAGCACCAAAATCTTTTGGATGAGTCGTTCAGCAGCAGCAAACAGCTGGGTCTCCCCGTCGGGGAATCGAACCCCGGTCTTCCGCGTGACAGGCGGAGATACTGTCCACTATACTAACGAGGAGCTGTACCCGCTGTGCTTCGCCCCCAGCCGACTTGACTTCACCGACATCAGCATAAGGAGCCACTACTCCATGAAAAAAACAAATCAACCTGCCTTGATCTTATTGAGTCTCCCAATATCTTGAATGCTACACATTACAGGGGGTCCTCATTTGGACCACTTTACTATTATTACTATATTTTTTTTACTTTTCATAATGGGAACATGAAAAAAAGGATGGGAAATCATGTGGCAGTAACATCGCATTTACGTGGATCATATCGCCCACTGCTAGAATTCTACCACTGAACCACCAATGCTCGGAAAGGAGGGAGAACGTTTGGAATTAACACCGCATTTACGAGTATATTGCCCACTGCTAAACTTCGTCAACCTATAGATAAAGTGAACAAGTTTTATAGGCATTTGACGAATATAGACGGACTAATGAGTTTCTGAAAAGATTCGGCAGGGAACGGGGGTTGGTCGGGTATGCAAAGGTTGGAGCTCCTTCAAGTAAATCAGGCTTCATTTTAAAGAACCTTACACACATGCAAGCACACACACAACTTAATTAAAAGCACTCCGTTCCTGCATTGGCCGGGAATCGGACCCGGGTCTCCCGCGTGGCAGGCGAGAATTCTACCACTGAACCACCAATGCTCGGCTGGGAGACTTTCGGCCTTCACATTGCCCTGGATTTAGTAATGGTGCGTAACTGTTACACGTCAAATCCAGGTAAAGGGGGGTTGGGTCAATATGCAAAGTTTGGAGCTCCTTCTAGCAAATCAGGCTTGGCCTTCAAGGCTCATTTTAAAGAATCCCACACACATGCAAACACACACCCCTTACTTGAAAGAACTCTGTTCCTGCATTTGCCCGGGAATCAGAGCCAGGCCTCCTGTGTGGCAGGCGAGAATGGATGATGGAAGAGACTTTTTAACTTTTACTCCTCCCATTTGGAGTGAGGGGGAGATGAAAATCTTATCGGCACCCTAGATTACCCTTTGTGAGTATAGTGGTTTACCACATGGAGCGCACATGCTCAAGAGCATGGGCACACAACTCGAGTTTCTCTTCAAAGACGCAGAAATCTTTCGCCTTTTACTAAAGATTTCCGTGGAGGGGAACCTTTCCGAGTGACCTGTATTTTTGGGTGCTCTGCTCACAGCAGAGCTGCACTGCAGTTTCAATAGCAGACTAAATCTGACCACACACCAATGTGCATTGGAGCAAAGCGTGCTTTCTCGTGGACCGTGTTTGCAGCCTTTGCGCTTCCTGTGTCGCAACTTCACATTTTTTTTCAGCCAGCATGGAAAGACAGCACTCTCATGACATGATGGCATCCAAACCTTGGGCTTCAGCTACTTTGGCCCTGTCAGTGACTTATGTACTTCCAGCATTCTTTTCTGCTCACAACAGAGCTGTATTGGAGTGTCAAGAGTAAAACTGGCCACCAGCCAATGGGCGGTGGAACGAAGCGCGCCTCACCACGTTCTGTACTTGCGGCCTTTGCGCTTTCTGCGTCGCAGCTCCAGATTTCTTTAGCCCGCATGGAAAGACAGCACTCTCTCGTACATGACGGGATACAAACAAAGATGGCTTCAGCTCCTTTTGCCCTATCAGTGACTTGTGCATTTCAAGCATTCTTTTCAGATGGCTAAAAGCTGGAGTCGGGAACTTGCGTTGGTGGTATAGTGGTGAGCATAGCTGCCTTCCAAGCAGTTGACCCGGGTTCGATTCCCGGCCAACGCATTTGTTTTGGCTCTGGCTGACGTTGAAGCAGAACTCCTTCTGTGACCTCTGTCAGCACCAAAATCTTTTGGATGAGTCGTTCAGCAGCAGCAAACAGCTGGGTCTCCCCGTCGGGGAATCGAACCCCGGTCTTCCGCGTGACAGGCGGAGATACTGTCCACTATACTAACGAGGAGCTGCACCCGCTGTGCTTCGCCCCCAGTCGACTTGACTTCACCGACATCAGCATAAGGAGCCACTACTCCATGAAAAAAAACAAATCAACCTGCCTTGATCTTATTGAGTCTCCCAATATCTTGAATGCTACACATTACAGGGGGTCCTCATTTGGACCACTTTACTATTATTACTATTTTTTTTTACTTTTCATAATGGGAACATGAAAAAAAAGATGGGAAATCATGTGGCAGTAACATCGCATTTACGTGGATCATATCGCCCACTGCTAGAATTCTACCACTGAACCACCAATGCTCGGAAAGGAGGGAGAACGTTTGGAATTAACACCGCATTTACGAGTATATTGCCCACTGCTAAACTTCGTCAACCTATAGATAAAGTGAACAAGTTTTATAGGCATTTGACGAATATAGACGGACTAATGAGTTTCTGAAAAGATTCGGCAGGGAACGGGGGTTGGTCGGTATGCAAAGGTTGGAGCTCCTTCAAGTAAATCAGGCTTCATTTTAAAGAACCTTACACACATGCAAGCACACACACAACTTAATTAAAAGCACTCCGTTCCTGCATTGGCCGGGAATCGGACCCGGGTCTCCCGCGTGGCAGGCGAGAATTCTACCACTGAACCACCAATGCTCGGCTGGGAGACTTTCGGCCTTCACATTGCCCTGGATTTAGTAATGGTGCGTAACTGTTACACGTCAAATCCAGGTAAAGGGGGGTTGGGTCAATATGCAAAGTTTGGAGCTCCTTCTAGCAAATCAGGCTTGGCCTTCAAGGCTCATTTTAAAGAATCCCACACACATGCAAACACACACCCATTACTTGAAAGAACTCTGTTCCTGCATTTGCCCGGGAATCAGAGCCAGGCCTCCTGTGTGGCAGGCGAGAATGGATGATGGAAGAGACTTTTTAACTTTTACTCCTCCCATTTGGAGTGAGGGGGAGATGAAAATCTTATCGGCACCCTAGATTACCCTTTGTGAGTATAGTGGTTTACCACAGGGAGCGCACATGCTCAAGCGCATGGGCACACAACTCGAGTTTCTCTTCATAGACGCATAAATCTTTCGCCTTTTACTAAAGATTTCCGTGGAGGGGAACCTTTCCGAGTGACCTGTATTTTTGGGTGCTCTGCTCACAGCAGAGCTGCACTGCAGTTTCAATAGCAGACTAAATCTGACCACACACCAATGTGCATTGGAGCAAAGCGTGCTTTCTCGTGGACCGTGTTTGCAGCCTTTGCGCTTCCTGTGTCGCAACTTCACATTTTTTTTCAGCCAGCATGGAAAGACAGCACTCTCATGACATGATGGGATCCAAACCTTGGGCTTCAGCTACTTTGGCCCTGTCAGTGACTTATGTACTTCCAGCATTCTTTTCTGCTCACAACAGAGCTGTATTGGAGTGTCAAGAGTAAAACTGGCCACCAGCCAATGGGCGGTGGAACGAAGCGCGCCTCACCACGTTCTGTACTTGCGGCCTTTGCGCTTTCTGCGTCGCAGCTCCAGATTTCTTTAGCCCGCATGGAAAGACAGCACTCTCTCGTACATGACGGGATACAAACAAAGATGGCTTCAGCTCCTTTTGCCCTATCAGTGACTTGTGCATTTCAAGCATTCTTTTCAGATGGCTAAAAGCTGGAGTCGGGAACTTGCGTTGGTGGTATAGTGGTGAGCATAGCTGCCTTCCAAGCAGTTGACCCGGGTTCGATTCCCGGCCAAAGCATTTGTTTTGGCTCTGGCTGACGTTGAAGCAGAACTCCTTCTGTGACCTCTGTCAGCACCAAAATCTTTTGGATGAGTCGTTCAGCAGCAGCAAAGAGCTGGGTCTCCCCGTCGGGGAATCGAACCCCGGTCTTCCGCGTGACAGGCGGAGATACTGTCCACTATACTAACGAGGAGCTGTACCCGCTGTGCTTCGCCCCCAGCCGACTTGACTTCACCGACATCAGCATAAGGAGCCACTACTCCATGAAAAAAACAAATCAACCTGCCTTGATCTTATTGAGTCTCCCAATATCTTGAATGCTACACATTACAGGGGGTCCTCATTTGGACCACTTTACTATTATTACTATATTTTTTTTACTTTTCATAATGGGAACATGAAAAAAAGGATGGGAAATCATGTGGCAGTAACATCGCATTTACGTGGATCATATCGCCCACTGCTAGAATTCTACCACTGAACCACCAATGCTCGGAAAGGAGGGAGAACGTTTGGAATTAACACCGCATTTACGAGTATATTGCCCACTGCTAAACTTCGTCAACCTATAGATAAAGTGAACAAGTTTTATAGGCATTTGACGAATATAGACGGACTAATGAGTTTCTGAAAAGATTCGGCAGGGAACGGGGGTTGGTCGGGTATGCAAAGGTTGGAGCTCCTTCAAGTAAATCAGGCTTCATTTTAAAGAACCTTACACACATGCAAGCACACACACAACTTAATTAAAAGCACTCCGTTCCTGCATTGGCCGGGAATCGGACCCGGGTCTCCCGCGTGGCAGGCGAGAATTCTACCACTGAACCACCAATGCTCGGCTGGGAGACTTTCGGCCTTCACATTGCCCTGGATTTAGTAATGGTGCGTAACTGTTACACGTCAAATCCAGGTAAAGGGGGGTTGGGTCAATATGCAAAGTTTGGAGCTCCTTCTAGCAAATCAGGCTTGGCCTTCAAGGCTCATTTTAAAGAATCCCACACACATGCAAACACACACCCCTTACTTGAAAGAACTCTGTTCCTGCATTTGCCCGGGAATCAGAGCCAGGCCTCCTGTGTGGCAGGCGAGAATGGATGATGGAAGAGACTTTTTAACTTTTACTCCTCCCATTTGGAGTGAGGGGGAGATGAAAATCTTATCGGCACCCTAGATTACCCTTTGTGAGTATAGTGGTTTACCACATGGAGCGCACATGCTCAAGAGCATGGGCACACAACTCGAGTTTCTCTTCAAAGACGCAGAAATCTTTCGCCTTTTACTAAAGATTTCCGTGGAGGGGAACCTTTCCGAGTGACCTGTATTTTTGGGTGCTCTGCTCACAGCAGAGCTGCACTGCAGTTTCAATAGCAGACTAAATCTGACCACACACCAATGTGCATTGGAGCAAAGCGTGCTTTCTCGTGGACCGTGTTTGCAGCCTTTGCGCTTCCTGTGTCGCAACTTCACATTTTTTTTCAGCCAGCATGGAAAGACAGCACTCTCATGACATGATGGCATCCAAACCTTGGGCTTCAGCTACTTTGGCCCTGTCAGTGACTTATGTACTTCCAGCATTCTTTTCTGCTCACAACAGAGCTGTATTGGAGTGTCAAGAGTAAAACTGGCCACCAGCCAATGGGCGGTGGAACGAAGCGCGCCTCACCACGTTCTGTACTTGCGGCCTTTGCGCTTTCTGCGTCGCAGCTCCAGATTTCTTTAGCCCGCATGGAAAGACAGCACTCTCTCGTACATGACGGGATACAAACAAAGATGGCTTCAGCTCCTTTTGCCCTATCAGTGACTTGTGCATTTCAAGCATTCTTTTCAGATGGCTAAAAGCTGGAGTCGGGAACTTGCGTTGGTGGTATAGTGGTGAGCATAGCTGCCTTCCAAGCAGTTGACCCGGGTTCGATTCCCGGCCAACGCATTTGTTTTGGCTCTGGCTGACGTTGAAGCAGAACTCCTTCTGTGACCTCTGTCAGCACCAAAATCTTTTGGATGAGTCGTTCAGCAGCAGCAAACAGCTGGGTCTCCCCGTCGGGGAATCGAACCCCGGTCTTCCGCGTGACAGGCGGAGATACTGTCCACTATACTAACGAGGAGCTGCACCCGCTGTGCTTCGCCCCCAGTCGACTTGACTTCACCGACATCAGCATAAGGAGCCACTACTCCATGAAAAAAAACAAATCAACCTGCCTTGATCTTATTGAGTCTCCCAATATCTTGAATGCTACACATTACAGGGGGTCCTCATTTGGACCACTTTACTATTATTACTATTTTTTTTTACTTTTCATAATGGGAACATGAAAAAAAAGATGGGAAATCATGTGGCAGTAACATCGCATTTACGTGGATCATATCGCCCACTGCTAGAATTCTACCACTGAACCACCAATGCTCGGAAAGGAGGGAGAACGTTTGGAATTAACACCGCATTTACGAGTATATTGCCCACTGCTAAACTTCGTCAACCTATAGATAAAGTGAACAAGTTTTATAGGCATTTGACGAATATAGACGGACTAATGAGTTTCTGAAAAGATTCGGCAGGGAACGGGGGTTGGTCGGTATGCAAAGGTTGGAGCTCCTTCAAGTAAATCAGGCTTCATTTTAAAGAACCTTACACACATGCAAGCACACACACAACTTAATTAAAAGCACTCCGTTCCTGCATTGGCCGGGAATCGGACCCGGGTCTCCCGCGTGGCAGGCGAGAATTCTACCACTGAACCACCAATGCTCGGCTGGGAGACTTTCGGCCTTCACATTGCCCTGGATTTAGTAATGGTGCGTAACTGTTACACGTCAAATCCAGGTAAAGGGGGGTTGGGTCAATATGCAAAGTTTGGAGCTCCTTCTAGCAAATCAGGCTTGGCCTTCAAGGCTCATTTTAAAGAATCCCACACACATGCAAACACACACCCATTACTTGAAAGAACTCTGTTCCTGCATTTGCCCGGGAATCAGAGCCAGGCCTCCTGTGTGGCAGGCGAGAATGGATGATGGAAGAGACTTTTTAACTTTTACTCCTCCCATTTGGAGTGAGGGGGAGATGAAAATCTTATCGGCACCCTAGATTACCCTTTGTGAGTATAGTGGTTTACCACAGGGAGCGCACATGCTCAAGCGCATGGGCACACAACTCGAGTTTCTCTTCATAGACGCATAAATCTTTCGCCTTTTACTAAAGATTTCCGTGGAGGGGAACCTTTCCGAGTGACCTGTATTTTTGGGTGCTCTGCTCACAGCAGAGCTGCACTGCAGTTTCAATAGCAGACTAAATCTGACCACACACCAATGTGCATTGGAGCAAAGCGTGCTTTCTCGTGGACCGTGTTTGCAGCCTTTGCGCTTCCTGTGTCGCAACTTCACATTTTTTTTCAGCCAGCATGGAAAGACAGCACTCTCATGACATGATGGGATCCAAACCTTGGGCTTCAGCTACTTTGGCCCTGTCAGTGACTTATGTACTTCCAGCATTCTTTTCTGCTCACAACAGAGCTGTATTGGAGTGTCAAGAGTAAAACTGGCCACCAGCCAATGGGCGGTGGAACGAAGCGCGCCTCACCACGTTCTGTACTTGCGGCCTTTGCGCTTTCTGCGTCGCAGCTCCAGATTTCTTTAGCCCGCATGGAAAGACAGCACTCTCTCGTACATGACGGGATACAAACAAAGATGGCTTCAGCTCCTTTTGCCCTATCAGTGACTTGTGCATTTCAAGCATTCTTTTCAGATGGCTAAAAGCTGGAGTCGGGAACTTGCGTTGGTGGTATAGTGGTGAGCATAGCTGCCTTCCAAGAAGTTGACCCGGGTTCGATTCCCGGCTAACGCATTTGTTTTGGCTCTGGCTGACGTTGAAGCAGAACTCCTTCTGTGACCTCTGTCAGCACCAAAATCTTTTGGATGAGTCGTTCAGCAGCAGCAAAGAGCTGGGTCTCCCCGTCGGGGAATCGAACCCCGGTCTTCCGCGTGACAGGCGGAGATACTGTCCACTATACTAACGAGGAGCTGTACCCGCTGTGCTTCGCCCCCAGCCGACTTGACTTCACCGACATCAGCATAAGGAGCCACTACTCCATGAAAAAAACAAATCAACCTGCCTTGATCTTATTGAGTCTCCCAATATCTTGAATGCTACACATTACAGGGGGTCCTCATTTGGACCACTTTACTATTATTACTATATTTTTTTTACTTTTCATAATGGGAACATGAAAAAAAGGATGGGAAATCATGTGGCAGTAACATCGCATTTACGTGGATCATATCGCCCACTGCTAGAATTCTACCACTGAACCACCAATGCTCGGAAAGGAGGGAGAACGTTTGGAATTAACACCGCATTTACGAGTATATTGCCCACTGCTAAACTTCGTCAACCTATAGATAAAGTGAACAAGTTTTATAGGCATTTGACGAATATAGACGGACTAATGAGTTTCTGAAAAGATTCGGCATTGAACGGGGGTTGGTCGGTATGCAAAGGTTGGAGCTCCTTCAAGTAAATCAGGCTTCATTTTAAAGAACCTTACACACATGCAAGCACACACACAACTTAATTAAAAGCACTCCGTTCCTGCATTGGCCGGGAATCGGACCCGGGTCTCCCGCGTGGCAGGCGAGAATTCTACCACTGAACCACCAATGCTCGGCTGGGAGACTTTCGGCCTTCACATTGCCCTGGATTTAGTAATGGTGCGTAACTGTTACACGTCAAATCCAGGTAAAGGGGGGTTGGGTCAATATGCAAAGTTTGGAGCTCCTTCTAGCAAATCAGGCTTGGCCTTCAAGGCTCATTTTAAAGAATCCCACACACATGCAAACACACACCCATTACTTGAAAGAACTCTGTTCCTGCATTTGCCCGGGAATCAGAGCCAGGCCTCCTGTGTGGCAGGCGAGAATGGATGATGGAAGAGACTTTTTAACTTTTACTCCTCCCATTTGGAGTGAGGGGGAGATGAAAATCTTATCGGCACCCTAGATTACCCTTTGTGAGTATAGTGGTTTACCACAGGGAGCGCACATGCTCAAGCGCATGGGCACACAACTCGAGTTTCTCTTCATAGACGCATAAATCTTTCGCCTTTTACTAAAGATTTCCGTGGAGGGGAACCTTTCCGAGTGACCTGTATTTTTGGGTGCTCTGCTCACAGCAGAGCTGCACTGCAGTTTCAATAGCAGACTAAATCTGACCACACACCAATGTGCATTGGAGCAAAGCGTGCTTTCTCGTGGACCGTGTTTGCAGCCTTTGCGCTTCCTGTGTCGCAACTTCACATTTTTTTTCAGCCAGCATGGAAAGACAGCACTCTCATGACATGATGGGATCCAAACCTTGGGCTTCAGCTACTTTGGCCCTGTCAGTGACTTATGTACTTCCAGCATTCTTTTCTGCTCACAACAGAGCTGTATTGGAGTGTCAAGAGTAAAACTGGCCACCAGCCAATGGGCGGTGGAACGAAGCGCGCCTCACCACGTTCTGTACTTGCGGCCTTTGCGCTTTCTGCGTCGCAGCTCCAGATTTCTTTAGCCCGCATGGAAAGACAGCACTCTCTCGTACATGACGGGATACAAACAAAGATGGCTTCAGCTCCTTTTGCCCTATCAGTGACTTGTGCATTTCAAGCATTCTTTTCAGATGGCTAAAAGCTGGAGTCGGGAACTTGCGTTGGTGGTATAGTGGTGAGCATAGCTGCCTTCCAAGCAGTTGACCCGGGTTCGATTCCCGGCCAACGCATTTGTTTTGGCTCTGGCTGACGTTGAAGCAGAACTCCTTCTGTGACCTCTGTCAGCACCAAAATCTTTTGGATGAGTCGTTCAGCAGCAGCAAAGAGCTGGGTCTCCCCGTCGGGGAATCGAACCCCGGTCTTCCGCGTGACAGGCGGAGATACTGTCCACTATACTAACGAGGAGCTGTACCCGCTGTGCTTCGCCCCCAGCCGACTTGACTTCACCGACATCAGCATAAGGAGCCACTACTCCATGAAAAAAACAAATCAACCTGCCTTGATCTTATTGAGTCTCCCAATATCTTGAATGCTACACATTACAGGGGGTCCTCATTTGGACCACTTTACTATTATTACTATATTTTTTTTACTTTTCATAATGGGAACATGAAAAAAAGGATGGGAAATCATGTGGCAGTAACATCGCATTTACGTGGATCATATCGCCCACTGCTAGAATTCTACCACTGAACCACCAATGCTCGGAAAGGAGGGAGAACGTTTGGAATTAACACCGCATTTACGAGTATATTGCCCACTGCTAAACTTCGTCAACCTATAGATAAAGTGAACAAGTTTTATAGGCATTTGACGAATATAGACGGACTAATGAGTTTCTGAAAAGATTCGGCAGGGAACGGGGGTTGGTCGGGTATGCAAAGGTTGGAGCTCCTTCAAGTAAATCAGGCTTCATTTTAAAGAACCTTACACACATGCAAGCACACACACAACTTAATTAAAAGCACTCCGTTCCTGCATTGGCCGGGAATCGGACCCGGGTCTCCCGCGTGGCAGGCGAGAATTCTACCACTGAACCACCAATGCTCGGCTGGGAGACTTTCGGCCTTCACATTGCCCTGGATTTAGTAATGGTGCGTAACTGTTACACGTCAAATCCAGGTAAAGGGGGGTTGGGTCAATATGCAAAGTTTGGAGCTCCTTCTAGCAAATCAGGCTTGGCCTTCAAGGCTCATTTTAAAGAATCCCACACACATGCAAACACACACCCCTTACTGGAAAGAACTCTGTTCCTGCATTTGCCCGGGAATCAGAGCCAGGCCTCCTGTGTGGCAGGCGAGAATGGATGATGGAAGAGACTTTTTAACTTTTACTCCTCCCATTTGGAGTGAGGGGGAGATGAAAATCTTATCGGCACCCTAGATTACCCTTTGTGAGTATAGTGGTTTACCACATGGAGCGCACATGCTCAAGAGCATGGGCACACAACTCGAGTTTCTCTTCAAAGACGCAGAAATCTTTCGCCTTTTACTAAAGATTTCCGTGGAGGGGAACCTTTCCGAGTGACCTGTATTTTTGGGTGCTCTGCTCACAGCAGAGCTGCACTGCAGTTTCAATAGCAGACTAAATCTGACCACACACCAATGTGCATTGGAGCAAAGCGTGCTTTCTCGTGGACCGTGTTTGCAGCCTTTGCGCTTCCTGTGTCGCAACTTCACATTTTTTTTCAGCCAGCATGGAAAGACAGCACTCTCATGACATGATGGCATCCAAACCTTGGGCTTCAGCTACTTTGGCCCTGTCAGTGACTTATGTACTTCCAGCATTCTTTTCTGCTCACAACAGAGCTGTATTGGAGTGTCAAGAGTAAAACTGGCCACCAGCCAATGGGCGGTGGAACGAAGCGCGCCTCACCACGTTCTGTACTTGCGGCCTTTGCGCTTTCTGCGTCGCAGCTCCAGATTTCTTTAGCCCGCATGGAAAGACAGCACTCTCTCGTACATGACGGGATACAAACAAAGATGGCTTCAGCTCCTTTTGCCCTATCAGTGACTTGTGCATTTCAAGCATTCTTTTCAGATGGCTAAAAGCTGGAGTCGGGAACTTGCGTTGGTGGTATAGTGGTGAGCATAGCTGCCTTCCAAGCAGTTGACCCGGGTTCGATTCCCGGCCAACGCATTTGTTTTGGCTCTGGCTGACGTTGAAGCAGAACTCCTTCTGTGACCTCTGTCAGCACCAAAATCTTTTGGATGAGTCGTTCAGCAGCAGCAAACAGCTGGGTCTCCCCGTCGGGGAATCGAACCCCGGTCTTCCGCGTGACAGGCGGAGATACTGTCCACTATACTAACGAGGAGCTGCACCCGCTGTGCTTCGCCCCCAGTCGACTTGACTTCACCGACATCAGCATAAGGAGCCACTACTCCATGAAAAAAAACAAATCAACCTGCCTTGATCTTATTGAGTCTCCCAATATCTTGAATGCTACACATTACAGGGGGTCCTCATTTGGACCACTTTACTATTATTACTATTTTTTTTTACTTTTCATAATGGGAACATGAAAAAAAAGATGGGAAATCATGTGGCAGTAACATCGCATTTACGTGGATCATATCGCCCACTGCTAGAATTCTACCACTGAACCACCAATGCTCGGAAAGGAGGGAGAACGTTTGGAATTAACACCGCATTTACGAGTATATTGCCCACTGCTAAACTTCGTCAACCTATAGATAAAGTGAACAAGTTTTATAGGCATTTGACGAATATAGACGGACTAATGAGTTTCTGAAAAGATTCGGCAGGGAACGGGGGTTGGTCGGTATGCAAAGGTTGGAGCTCCTTCAAGTAAATCAGGCTTCATTTTAAAGAACCTTACACACATGCAAGCACACACACAACTTAATTAAAAGCACTCCGTTCCTGCATTGGCCGGGAATCGGACCCGGGTCTCCCGCGTGGCAGGCGAGAATTCTACCACTGAACCACCAATGCTCGGCTGGGAGACTTTCGGCCTTCACATTGCCCTGGATTTAGTAATGGTGCGTAACTGTTACACGTCAAATCCAGGTAAAGGGGGGTTGGGTCAATATGCAAAGTTTGGAGCTCCTTCTAGCAAATCAGGCTTGGCCTTCAAGGCTCATTTTAAAGAATCCCACACACATGCAAACACACACCCGGGAATCAGAGCCAGGCCTCCTGTGTGGCAGGCGAGAATGGATGATGGAAGAGACTTTTTAACTTTTACTCCTCCCATTTGGAGTGAGGGGGAGATGAAAATCTTATCGGCACCCTAGATTACCCTTTGTGAGTATAGTGGTTTACCACAGGGAGCGCACATGCTCAAGCGCATGGGCACACAACTCGAGTTTCTCTTCATAGACGCATAAATCTTTCGCCTTTTACTAAAGATTTCCGTGGAGGGGAACCTTTCCGAGTGACCTGTATTTTTGGGTGCTCTGCTCACAGCAGAGCTGCACTGCAGTTTCAATAGCAGACTAAATCTGACCACACACCAATGTGCATTGGAGCAAAGCGTGCTTTCTCGTGGACCGTGTTTGCAGCCTTTGCGCTTCCTGTGTCGCAACTTCACATTTTTTTTCAGCCAGCATGGAAAGACAGCACTCTCATGACATGATGGGATCCAAACCTTGGGCTTCAGCTACTTTGGCCCTGTCAGTGACTTATGTACTTCCAGCATTCTTTTCTGCTCACAACAGAGCTGTATTGGAGTGTCAAGAGTAAAACTGGCCACCAGCCAATGGGCGGTGGAACGAAGCGCGCCTCACCGCGTTCTGTACTTGCGGCCTTTGCGCTTTCTGCGTCGCAGCTCCAGATTTCTTTAGCCCGCATGGAAAGACAGCACTCTCTCGTACATGACGGGATACAAACAAAGATGGCTTCAGCTCCTTTTGCCCTATCAGTGACTTGTGCATTTCAAGCATTCTTTTCAGATGGCTAAAAGCTGGAGTCGGGAACTTGCGTTGGTGGTATAGTGGTGAGCATAGCTGCCTTCCAAGCAGTTGACCCGGGTTCGATTCCCGGCCAAAGCATTTGTTTTGGCTCTGGCTGACGTTGAAGCAGAACTCCTTCTGTGACCTCTGTCAGCACCAAAATCTTTTGGATGAGTCGTTCAGCAGCAGCAAAGAGCTGGGTCTCCCCGTCGGGGAATCGAACCCCGGTCTTCCGCGTGACAGGCGGAGATACTGTCCACTATACTAACGAGGAGCTGTACCCGCTGTGCTTCGCCCCCAGCCGACTTGACTTCACCGACATCAGCATAAGGAGCCACTACTCCATGAAAAAAACAAATCAACCTGCCTTGATCTTATTGAGTCTCCCAATATCTTGAATGCTACACATTACAGGGGGTCCTCATTTGGACCACTTTACTATTATTACTATATTTTTTTTACTTTTCATAATGGGAACATGAAAAAAAGGATGGGAAATCATGTGGCAGTAACATCGCATTTACGTGGATCATATCGCCCACTGCTAGAATTCTACCACTGAACCACCAATGCTCGGAAAGGAGGGAGAACGTTTGGAATTAACACCGCATTTACGAGTATATTGCCCACTGCTAAACTTCGTCAACCTATAGATAAAGTGAACAAGTTTTATAGGCATTTGACGAATATAGACGGACTAATGAGTTTCTGAAAAGATTCGGCAGGGAACGGGGGTTGGTCGGGTATGCAAAGGTTGGAGCTCCTTCAAGTAAATCAGGCTTCATTTTAAAGAACCTTACACACATGCAAGCACACACACAACTTAATTAAAAGCACTCCGTTCCTGCATTGGCCGGGAATCGGACCCGGGTCTCCCGCGTGGCAGGCGAGAATTCTACCACTGAACCACCAATGCTCGGCTGGGAGACTTTCGGCCTTCACATTGCCCTGGATTTAGTAATGGTGCGTAACTGTTACACGTCAAATCCAGGTAAAGGGGGGTTGGGTCAATATGCAAAGTTTGGAGCTCCTTCTAGCAAATCAGGCTTGGCCTTCAAGGCTCATTTTAAAGAATCCCACACACATGCAAACACACACCCCTTACTTGAAAGAACTCTGTTCCTGCATTTGCCCGGGAATCAGAGCCAGGCCTCCTGTGTGGCAGGCGAGAATGGATGATGGAAGAGACTTTTTAACTTTTACTCCTCCCATTTGGAGTGAGGGGGAGATGAAAATCTTATCGGCACCCTAGATTACCCTTTGTGAGTATAGTGGTTTACCACATGGAGCGCACATGCTCAAGAGCATGGGCACACAACTCGAGTTTCTCTTCAAAGACGCAGAAATCTTTCGCCTTTTACTAAAGATTTCCGTGGAGGGGAACCTTTCCGAGTGACCTGTATTTTTGGGTGCTCTGCTCACAGCAGAGCTGCACTGCAGTTTCAATAGCAGACTAAATCTGACCACACACCAATGTGCATTGGAGCAAAGCGTGCTTTCTCGTGGACCGTGTTTGCAGCCTTTGCGCTTCCTGTGTCGCAACTTCACATTTTTTTTCAGCCAGCATGGAAAGACAGCACTCTCATGACATGATGGCATCCAAACCTTGGGCTTCAGCTACTTTGGCCCTGTCAGTGACTTATGTACTTCCAGCATTCTTTTCTGCTCACAACAGAGCTGTATTGGAGTGTCAAGAGTAAAACTGGCCACCAGCCAATGGGCGGTGGAACGAAGCGCGCCTCACCACGTTCTGTACTTGCGGCCTTTGCGCTTTCTGCGTCGCAGCTCCAGATTTCTTTAGCCCGCATGGAAAGACAGCACTCTCTCGTACATGACGGGATACAAACAAAGATGGCTTCAGCTCCTTTTGCCCTATCAGTGACTTGTGCATTTCAAGCATTCTTTTCAGATGGCTAAAAGCTGGAGTCGGGAACTTGCGTTGGTGGTATAGTGGTGAGCATAGCTGCCTTCCAAGCAGTTGACCCGGGTTCGATTCCCGGCCAACGCATTTGTTTTGGCTCTGGCTGACGTTGAAGCAGAACTCCTTCTGTGACCTCTGTCAGCACCAAAATCTTTTGGATGAGTCGTTCAGCAGCAGCAAACAGCTGGGTCTCCCCGTCGGGGAATCGAACCCCGGTCTTCCGCGTGACAGGCGGAGATACTGTCCACTATACTAACGAGGAGCTGCACCCGCTGTGCTTCGCCCCCAGTCGACTTGACTTCACCGACATCAGCATAAGGAGCCACTACTCCATGAAAAAAAACAAATCAACCTGCCTTGATCTTATTGAGTCTCCCAATATCTTGAATGCTACACATTACAGGGGGTCCTCATTTGGACCACTTTACTATTATTACTATTTTTTTTTACTTTTCATAATGGGAACATGAAAAAAAAGATGGGAAATCATGTGGCAGTAACATCGCATTTACGTGGATCATATCGCCCACTGCTAGAATTCTACCACTGAACCACCAATGCTCGGAAAGGAGGGAGAACGTTTGGAATTAACACCGCATTTACGAGTATATTGCCCACTGCTAAACTTCGTCAACCTATAGATAAAGTGAACAAGTTTTATAGGCATTTGACGAATATAGACGGACTAATGAGTTTCTGAAAAGATTCGGCAGGGAACGGGGGTTGGTCGGTATGCAAAGGTTGGAGCTCCTTCAAGTAAATCAGGCTTCATTTTAAAGAACCTTACACACATGCAAGCACACACACAACTTAATTAAAAGCACTCCGTTCCTGCATTGGCCGGGAATCGGACCCGGGTCTCCCGCGTGGCAGGCGAGAATTCTACCACTGAACCACCAATGCTCGGCTGGGAGACTTTCGGCCTTCACATTGCCCTGGATTTAGTAATGGTGCGTAACTGTTACACGTCAAATCCAGGTAAAGGGGGGTTGGGTCAATATGCAAAGTTTGGAGCTCCTTCTAGCAAATCAGGCTTGGCCTTCAAGGCTCATTTTAAAGAATCCCACACACATGCAAACACACACCCATTACTTGAAAGAACTCTGTTCCTGCATTTGCCCGGGAATCAGAGCCAGGCCTCCTGTGTGGCAGGCGAGAATGGATGATGGAAGAGACTTTTTAACTTTTACTCCTCCCATTTGGAGTGAGGGGGAGATGAAAATCTTATCGGCACCCTAGATTACCCTTTGTGAGTATAGTGGTTTACCACAGGGAGCGCACATGCTCAAGCGCATGGGCACACAACTCGAGTTTCTCTTCATAGACGCATAAATCTTTCGCCTTTTACTAAAGATTTCCGTGGAGGGGAACCTTTCCGAGTGACCTGTATTTTTGGGTGCTCTGCTCACAGCAGAGCTGCACTGCAGTTTCAATAGCAGACTAAATCTGACCACACACCAATGTGCATTGGAGCAAAGCGTGCTTTCTCGTGGACCGTGTTTGCAGCCTTTGCGCTTCCTGTGTCGCAACTTCACATTTTTTTTCAGCCAGCATGGAAAGACAGCACTCTCATGACATGATGGGATCCAAACCTTGGGCTTCAGCTACTTTGGCCCTGTCAGTGACTTATGTACTTCCAGCATTCTTTTCTGCTCACAACAGAGCTGTATTGGAGTGTCAAGAGTAAAACTGGCCACCAGCCAATGGGCGGTGGAACGAAGCGCGCCTCACCACGTTCTGTACTTGCGGCCTTTGCGCTTTCTGCGTCGCAGCTCCAGATTTCTTTAGCCCGCATGGAAAGACAGCACTCTCTCGTACATGACGGGATACAAACAAAGATGGCTTCAGCTCCTTTTGCCCTATCAGTGACTTGTGCATTTCAAGCATTCTTTTCAGATGGCTAAAAGCTGGAGTCGGGAACTTGCGTTGGTGGTATAGTGGTGAGCATAGCTGCCTTCCAAGCAGTTGACCCGGGTTCGATTCCCGGCCAACGCATTTGTTTTGGCTCTGGCTGACGTTGAAGCAGAACTCCTTCTGTGACCTCTGTCAGCACCAAAATCTTTTGGATGAGTCGTTCAGCAGCAGCAAAGAGCTGGGTCTCCCCGTCGGGGAATCGAACCCCGGTCTTCCGCGTGACAGGCGGAGATACTGTCCACTATACTAACGAGGAGCTGTACCCGCTGTGCTTCGCCCCCAGCCGACTTGACTTCACCGACATCAGCATAAGGAGCCACTACTCCATGAAAAAAACAAATCAACCTGCCTTGATCTTATTGAGTCTCCCAATATCTTGAATGCTACACATTACAGGGGGTCCTCATTTGGACCACTTTACTATTATTACTATATTTTTTTTACTTTTCATAATGGGAACATGAAAAAAAGGATGGGAAATCATGTGGCAGTAACATCGCATTTACGTGGATCATATCGCCCACTGCTAGAATTCTACCACTGAACCACCAATGCTCGGAAAGGAGGGAGAACGTTTGGAATTAACACCGCATTTACGAGTATATTGCCCACTGCTAAACTTCGTCAACCTATAGATAAAGTGAACAAGTTTTATAGGCATTTGACGAATATAGACGGACTAATGAGTTTCTGAAAAGATTCGGCAGGGAACGGGGGTTGGTCGGGTATGCAAAGGTTGGAGCTCCTTCAAGTAAATCAGGCTTCATTTTAAAGAACCTTACACACATGCAAGCACACACACAACTTAATTAAAAGCACTCCGTTCCTGCATTGGCCGGGAATCGGACCCGGGTCTCCCGCGTGGCAGGCGAGAATTCTACCACTGAACCACCAATGCTCGGCTGGGAGACTTTCGGCCTTCACATTGCCCTGGATTTAGTAATGGTGCGTAACTGTTACACGTCAAATCCAGGTAAAGGGGGGTTGGGTCAATATGCAAAGTTTGGAGCTCCTTCTAGCAAATCAGGCTTGGCCTTCAAGGCTCATTTTAAAGAATCCCACACACATGCAAACACACACCCCTTACTTGAAAGAACTCTGTTCCTGCATTTGCCCGGGAATCAGAGCCAGGCCTCCTGTGTGGCAGGCGAGAATGGATGATGGAAGAGACTTTTTAACTTTTACTCCTCCCATTTGGAGTGAGGGGGAGATGAAAATCTTATCGGCACCCTAGATTACCCTTTGTGAGTATAGTGGTTTACCACATGGAGCGCACATGCTCAAGAGCATGGGCACACAACTCGAGTTTCTCTTCAAAGACGCAGAAATCTTTCGCCTTTTACTAAAGATTTCCGTGGAGGGGAACCTTTCCGAGTGACCTGTATTTTTGGGTGCTCTGCTCACAGCAGAGCTGCACTGCAGTTTCAATAGCAGACTAAATCTGACCACACACCAATGTGCATTGGAGCAAAGCGTGCTTTCTCGTGGACCGTGTTTGCAGCCTTTGCGCTTCCTGTGTCGCAACTTCACATTTTTTTTCAGCCAGCATGGAAAGACAGCACTCTCATGACATGATGGCATCCAAACCTTGGGCTTCAGCTACTTTGGCCCTGTCAGTGACTTATGTACTTCCAGCATTCTTTTCTGCTCACAACAGAGCTGTATTGGAGTGTCAAGAGTAAAACTGGCCACCAGCCAATGGGCGGTGGAACGAAGCGCGCCTCACCACGTTCTGTACTTGCGGCCTTTGCGCTTTCTGCGTCGCAGCTCCAGATTTCTTTAGCCCGCATGGAAAGACAGCACTCTCTCGTACATGACGGGATACAAACAAAGATGGCTTCAGCTCCTTTTGCCCTATCAGTGACTTGTGCATTTCAAGCATTCTTTTCAGATGGCTAAAAGCTGGAGTCGGGAACTTGCGTTGGTGGTATAGTGGTGAGCATAGCTGCCTTCCAAGCAGTTGACCCGGGTTCGATTCCCGGCCAACGCATTTGTTTTGGCTCTGGCTGACGTTGAAGCAGAACTCCTTCTGTGACCTCTGTCAGCACCAAAATCTTTTGGATGAGTCGTTCAGCAGCAGCAAACAGCTGGGTCTCCCCGTCGGGGAATCGAACCCCGGTCTTCCGCGTGACAGGCGGAGATACTGTCCACTATACTAACGAGGAGCTGCACCCGCTGTGCTTCGCCCCCAGTCGACTTGACTTCACCGACATCAGCATAAGGAGCCACTACTCCATGAAAAAAAACAAATCAACCTGCCTTGATCTTATTGAGTCTCCCAATATCTTGAATGCTACACATTACAGGGGGTCCTCATTTGGACCACTTTACTATTATTACTATTTTTTTTTACTTTTCATAATGGGAACATGAAAAAAAAGATGGGAAATCATGTGGCAGTAACATCGCATTTACGTGGATCATATCGCCCACTGCTAGAATTCTACCACTGAACCACCAATGCTCGGAAAGGAGGGAGAACGTTTGGAATTAACACCGCATTTACGAGTATATTGCCCACTGCTAAACTTCGTCAACCTATAGATAAAGTGAACAAGTTTTATAGGCATTTGACGAATATAGACGGACTAATGAGTTTCTGAAAAGATTCGGCAGGGAACGGGGGTTGGTCGGTATGCAAAGGTTGGAGCTCCTTCAAGTAAATCAGGCTTCATTTTAAAGAACCTTACACACATGCAAGCACACACACAACTTAATTAAAAGCACTCCGTTCCTGCATTGGCCGGGAATCGGACCCGGGTCTCCCGCGTGGCAGGCGAGAATTCTACCACTGAACCACCAATGCTCGGCTGGGAGACTTTCGGCCTTCACATTGCCCTGGATTTAGTAATGGTGCGTAACTGTTACACGTCAAATCCAGGTAAAGGGGGGTTGGGTCAATATGCAAAGTTTGGAGCTCCTTCTAGCAAATCAGGCTTGGCCTTCAAGGCTCATTTTAAAGAATCCCACACACATGCAAACACACACCCATTACTTGAAAGAACTCTGTTCCTGCATTTGCCCGGGAATCAGAGCCAGGCCTCCTGTGTGGCAGGCGAGAATGGATGATGGAAGAGACTTTTTAACTTTTACTCCTCCCATTTGGAGTGAGGGGGAGATGAAAATCTTATCGGCACCCTAGATTACCCTTTGTGAGTATAGTGGTTTACCACAGGGAGCGCACATGCTCAAGCGCATGGGCACACAACTCGAGTTTCTCTTCATAGACGCATAAATCTTTCGCCTTTTACTAAAGATTTCCGTGGAGGGGAACCTTTCCGAGTGACCTGTATTTTTGGGTGCTCTGCTCACAGCAGAGCTGCACTGCAGTTTCAATAGCAGACTAAATCTGACCACACACCAATGTGCATTGGAGCAAAGCGTGCTTTCTCGTGGACCGTGTTTGCAGCCTTTGCGCTTCCTGTGTCGCAACTTCACATTTTTTTTCAGCCAGCATGGAAAGACAGCACTCTCATGACATGATGGGATCCAAACCTTGGGCTTCAGCTACTTTGGCCCTGTCAGTGACTTATGTACTTCCAGCATTCTTTTCTGCTCACAACAGAGCTGTATTGGAGTGTCAAGAGTAAAACTGGCCACCAGCCAATGGGCGGTGGAACGAAGCGCGCCTCACCACGTTCTGTACTTGCGGCCTTTGCGCTTTCTGCGTCGCAGCTCCAGATTTCTTTAGCCCGCATGGAAAGACAGCACTCTCTCGTACATGACGGGATACAAACAAAGATGGCTTCAGCTCCTTTTGCCCTATCAGTGACTTGTGCATTTCAAGCATTCTTTTCAGATGGCTAAAAGCTGGAGTCGGGAACTTGCGTTGGTGGTATAGTGGTGAGCATAGCTGCCTTCCAAGCAGTTGACCCGGGTTCGATTCCCGGCCAAAGCATTTGTTTTGGCTCTGGCTGACGTTGAAGCAGAACTCCTTCTGTGACCTCTGTCAGCACCAAAATCTTTTGGATGAGTCGTTCAGCAGCAGCAAAGAGCTGGGTCTCCCCGTCGGGGAATCGAACCCCGGTCTTCCGCGTGACAGGCGGAGATACTGTCCACTATACTAACGAGGAGCTGTACCCGCTGTGCTTCGCCCCCAGCCGACTTGACTTCACCGACATCAGCATAAGGAGCCACTACTCCATGAAAAAAACAAATCAACCTGCCTTGATCTTATTGAGTCTCCCAATATCTTGAATGCTACACATTACAGGGGGTCCTCATTTGGACCACTTTACTATTATTACTATATTTTTTTTACTTTTCATAATGGGAACATGAAAAAAAGGATGGGAAATCATGTGGCAGTAACATCGCATTTACGTGGATCATATCGCCCACTGCTAGAATTCTACCACTGAACCACCAATGCTCGGAAAGGAGGGAGAACGTTTGGAATTAACACCGCATTTACGAGTATATTGCCCACTGCTAAACTTCGTCAACCTATAGATAAAGTGAACAAGTTTTATAGGCATTTGACGAATATAGACGGACTAATGAGTTTCTGAAAAGATTCGGCAGGGAACGGGGGTTGGTCGGGTATGCAAAGGTTGGAGCTCCTTCAAGTAAATCAGGCTTCATTTTAAAGAACCTTACACACATGCAAGCACACACACAACTTAATTAAAAGCACTCCGTTCCTGCATTGGCCGGGAATCGGACCCGGGTCTCCCGCGTGGCAGGCGAGAATTCTACCACTGAACCACCAATGCTCGGCTGGGAGACTTTCGGCCTTCACATTGCCCTGGATTTAGTAATGGTGCGTAACTGTTACACGTCAAATCCAGGTAAAGGGGGGTTGGGTCAATATGCAAAGTTTGGAGCTCCTTCTAGCAAATCAGGCTTGGCCTTCAAGGCTCATTTTAAAGAATCCCACACACATGCAAACACACACCCCTTACTTGAAAGAACTCTGTTCCTGCATTTGCCCGGGAATCAGAGCCAGGCCTCCTGTGTGGCAGGCGAGAATGGATGATGGAAGAGACTTTTTAACTTTTACTCCTCCCATTTGGAGTGAGGGGGAGATGAAAATCTTATCGGCACCCTAGATTACCCTTTGTGAGTATAGTGGTTTACCACATGGAGCGCACATGCTCAAGAGCATGGGCACACAACTCGAGTTTCTCTTCAAAGACGCAGAAATCTTTCGCCTTTTACTAAAGATTTCCGTGGAGGGGAACCTTTCCGAGTGACCTGTATTTTTGGGTGCTCTGCTCACAGCAGAGCTGCACTGCAGTTTCAATAGCAGACTAAATCTGACCACACACCAATGTGCATTGGAGCAAAGCGTGCTTTCTCGTGGACCGTGTTTGCAGCCTTTGCGCTTCCTGTGTCGCAACTTCACATTTTTTTTCAGCCAGCATGGAAAGACAGCACTCTCATGACATGATGGCATCCAAACCTTGGGCTTCAGCTACTTTGGCCCTGTCAGTGACTTATGTACTTCCAGCATTCTTTTCTGCTCACAACAGAGCTGTATTGGAGTGTCAAGAGTAAAACTGGCCACCAGCCAATGGGCGGTGGAACGAAGCGCGCCTCACCACGTTCTGTACTTGCGGCCTTTGCGCTTTCTGCGTCGCAGCTCCAGATTTCTTTAGCCCGCATGGAAAGACAGCACTCTCTCGTACATGACGGGATACAAACAAAGATGGCTTCAGCTCCTTTTGCCCTATCAGTGACTTGTGCATTTCAAGCATTCTTTTCAGATGGCTAAAAGCTGGAGTCGGGAACTTGCGTTGGTGGTATAGTGGTGAGCATAGCTGCCTTCCAAGCAGTTGACCCGGGTTCGATTCCCGGCCAACGCATTTGTTTTGGCTCTGGCTGACGTTGAAGCAGAACTCCTTCTGTGACCTCTGTCAGCACCAAAATCTTTTGGATGAGTCGTTCAGCAGCAGCAAACAGCTGGGTCTCCCCGTCGGGGAATCGAACCCCGGTCTTCCGCGTGACAGGCGGAGATACTGTCCACTATACTAACGAGGAGCTGCACCCGCTGTGCTTCGCCCCCAGTCGACTTGACTTCACCGACATCAGCATAAGGAGCCACTACTCCATGAAAAAAAACAAATCAACCTGCCTTGATCTTATTGAGTCTCCCAATATCTTGAATGCTACACATTACAGGGGGTCCTCATTTGGACCACTTTACTATTATTACTATTTTTTTTTACTTTTCATAATGGGAACATGAAAAAAAAGATGGGAAATCATGTGGCAGTAACATCGCATTTACGTGGATCATATCGCCCACTGCTAGAATTCTACCACTGAACCACCAATGCTCGGAAAGGAGGGAGAACGTTTGGAATTAACACCGCATTTACGAGTATATTGCCCACTGCTAAACTTCGTCAACCTATAGATAAAGTGAACAAGTTTTATAGGCATTTGACGAATATAGACGGACTAATGAGTTTCTGAAAAGATTCGGCAGGGAACGGGGGTTGGTCGGTATGCAAAGGTTGGAGCTCCTTCAAGTAAATCAGGCTTCATTTTAAAGAACCTTACACACATGCAAGCACACACACAACTTAATTAAAAGCACTCCGTTCCTGCATTGGCCGGGAATCGGACCCGGGTCTCCCGCGTGGCAGGCGAGAATTCTACCACTGAACCACCAATGCTCGGCTGGGAGACTTTCGGCCTTCACATTGCCCTGGATTTAGTAATGGTGCGTAACTGTTACACGTCAAATCCAGGTAAAGGGGGGTTGGGTCAATATGCAAAGTTTGGAGCTCCTTCTAGCAAATCAGGCTTGGCCTTCAAGGCTCATTTTAAAGAATCCCACACACATGCAAACACACACCCATTACTTGAAAGAACTCTGTTCCTGCATTTGCCCGGGAATCAGAGCCAGGCCTCCTGTGTGGCAGGCGAGAATGGATGATGGAAGAGACTTTTTAACTTTTACTCCTCCCATTTGGAGTGAGGGGGAGATGAAAATCTTATCGGCACCCTAGATTACCCTTTGTGAGTATAGTGGTTTACCACAGGGAGCGCACATGCTCAAGCGCATGGGCACACAACTCGAGTTTCTCTTCATAGACGCATAAATCTTTCGCCTTTTACTAAAGATTTCCGTGGAGGGGAACCTTTCCGAGTGACCTGTATTTTTGGGTGCTCTGCTCACAGCAGAGCTGCACTGCAGTTTCAATAGCAGACTAAATCTGACCACACACCAATGTGCATTGGAGCAAAGCGTGCTTTCTCGTGGACCGTGTTTGCAGCCTTTGCGCTTCCTGTGTCGCAACTTCACATTTTTTTTCAGCCAGCATGGAAAGACAGCACTCTCATGACATGATGGGATCCAAACCTTGGGCTTCAGCTACTTTGGCCCTGTCAGTGACTTATGTACTTCCAGCATTCTTTTCTGCTCACAACAGAGCTGTATTGGAGTGTCAAGAGTAAAACTGGCCACCAGCCAATGGGCGGTGGAACGAAGCGCGCCTCACCACGTTCTGTACTTGCGGCCTTTGCGCTTTCTGCGTCGCAGCTCCAGATTTCTTTAGCCCGCATGGAAAGACAGCACTCTCTCGTACATGACGGGATACAAACAAAGATGGCTTCAGCTCCTTTTGCCCTATCAGTGACTTGTGCATTTCAAGCATTCTTTTCAGATGGCTAAAAGCTGGAGTCGGGAACTTGCGTTGGTGGTATAGTGGTGAGCATAGCTGCCTTCCAAGAAGTTGACCCGGGTTCGATTCCCGGCTAACGCATTTGTTTTGGCTCTGGCTGACGTTGAAGCAGAACTCCTTCTGTGACCTCTGTCAGCACCAAAATCTTTTGGATGAGTCGTTCAGCAGCAGCAAAGAGCTGGGTCTCCCCGTCGGGGAATCGAACCCCGGTCTTCCGCGTGACAGGCGGAGATACTGTCCACTATACTAACGAGGAGCTGTACCCGCTGTGCTTCGCCCCCAGCCGACTTGACTTCACCGACATCAGCATAAGGAGCCACTACTCCATGAAAAAAACAAATCAACCTGCCTTGATCTTATTGAGTCTCCCAATATCTTGAATGCTACACATTACAGGGGGTCCTCATTTGGACCACTTTACTATTATTACTATATTTTTTTTACTTTTCATAATGGGAACATGAAAAAAAGGATGGGAAATCATGTGGCAGTAACATCGCATTTACGTGGATCATATCGCCCACTGCTAGAATTCTACCACTGAACCACCAATGCTCGGAAAGGAGGGAGAACGTTTGGAATTAACACCGCATTTACGAGTATATTGCCCACTGCTAAACTTCGTCAACCTATAGATAAAGTGAACAAGTTTTATAGGCATTTGACGAATATAGACGGACTAATGAGTTTCTGAAAAGATTCGGCATTGAACGGGGGTTGGTCGGTATGCAAAGGTTGGAGCTCCTTCAAGTAAATCAGGCTTCATTTTAAAGAACCTTACACACATGCAAGCACACACACAACTTAATTAAAAGCACTCCGTTCCTGCATTGGCCGGGAATCGGACCCGGGTCTCCCGCGTGGCAGGCGAGAATTCTACCACTGAACCACCAATGCTCGGCTGGGAGACTTTCGGCCTTCACATTGCCCTGGATTTAGTAATGGTGCGTAACTGTTACACGTCAAATCCAGGTAAAGGGGGGTTGGGTCAATATGCAAAGTTTGGAGCTCCTTCTAGCAAATCAGGCTTGGCCTTCAAGGCTCATTTTAAAGAATCCCACACACATGCAAACACACACCCATTACTTGAAAGAACTCTGTTCCTGCATTTGCCCGGGAATCAGAGCCAGGCCTCCTGTGTGGCAGGCGAGAATGGATGATGGAAGAGACTTTTTAACTTTTACTCCTCCCATTTGGAGTGAGGGGGAGATGAAAATCTTATCGGCACCCTAGATTACCCTTTGTGAGTATAGTGGTTTACCACAGGGAGCGCACATGCTCAAGCGCATGGGCACACAACTCGAGTTTCTCTTCATAGACGCATAAATCTTTCGCCTTTTACTAAAGATTTCCGTGGAGGGGAACCTTTCCGAGTGACCTGTATTTTTGGGTGCTCTGCTCACAGCAGAGCTGCACTGCAGTTTCAATAGCAGACTAAATCTGACCACACACCAATGTGCATTGGAGCAAAGCGTGCTTTCTCGTGGACCGTGTTTGCAGCCTTTGCGCTTCCTGTGTCGCAACTTCACATTTTTTTTCAGCCAGCATGGAAAGACAGCACTCTCATGACATGATGGGATCCAAACCTTGGGCTTCAGCTACTTTGGCCCTGTCAGTGACTTATGTACTTCCAGCATTCTTTTCTGCTCACAACAGAGCTGTATTGGAGTGTCAAGAGTAAAACTGGCCACCAGCCAATGGGCGGTGGAACGAAGCGCGCCTCACCACGTTCTGTACTTGCGGCCTTTGCGCTTTCTGCGTCGCAGCTCCAGATTTCTTTAGCCCGCATGGAAAGACAGCACTCTCTCGTACATGACGGGATACAAACAAAGATGGCTTCAGCTCCTTTTGCCCTATCAGTGACTTGTGCATTTCAAGCATTCTTTTCAGATGGCTAAAAGCTGGAGTCGGGAACTTGCGTTGGTGGTATAGTGGTGAGCATAGCTGCCTTCCAAGCAGTTGACCCGGGTTCGATTCCCGGCCAACGCATTTGTTTTGGCTCTGGCTGACGTTGAAGCAGAACTCCTTCTGTGACCTCTGTCAGCACCAAAATCTTTTGGATGAGTCGTTCAGCAGCAGCAAAGAGCTGGGTCTCCCCGTCGGGGAATCGAACCCCGGTCTTCCGCGTGACAGGCGGAGATACTGTCCACTATACTAACGAGGAGCTGTACCCGCTGTGCTTCGCCCCCAGCCGACTTGACTTCACCGACATCAGCATAAGGAGCCACTACTCCATGAAAAAAACAAATCAACCTGCCTTGATCTTATTGAGTCTCCCAATATCTTGAATGCTACACATTACAGGGGGTCCTCATTTGGACCACTTTACTATTATTACTATATTTTTTTTACTTTTCATAATGGGAACATGAAAAAAAGGATGGGAAATCATGTGGCAGTAACATCGCATTTACGTGGATCATATCGCCCACTGCTAGAATTCTACCACTGAACCACCAATGCTCGGAAAGGAGGGAGAACGTTTGGAATTAACACCGCATTTACGAGTATATTGCCCACTGCTAAACTTCGTCAACCTATAGATAAAGTGAACAAGTTTTATAGGCATTTGACGAATATAGACGGACTAATGAGTTTCTGAAAAGATTCGGCAGGGAACGGGGGTTGGTCGGGTATGCAAAGGTTGGAGCTCCTTCAAGTAAATCAGGCTTCATTTTAAAGAACCTTACACACATGCAAGCACACACACAACTTAATTAAAAGCACTCCGTTCCTGCATTGGCCGGGAATCGGACCCGGGTCTCCCGCGTGGCAGGCGAGAATTCTACCACTGAACCACCAATGCTCGGCTGGGAGACTTTCGGCCTTCACATTGCCCTGGATTTAGTAATGGTGCGTAACTGTTACACGTCAAATCCAGGTAAAGGGGGGTTGGGTCAATATGCAAAGTTTGGAGCTCCTTCTAGCAAATCAGGCTTGGCCTTCAAGGCTCATTTTAAAGAATCCCACACACATGCAAACACACACCCCTTACTGGAAAGAACTCTGTTCCTGCATTTGCCCGGGAATCAGAGCCAGGCCTCCTGTGTGGCAGGCGAGAATGGATGATGGAAGAGACTTTTTAACTTTTACTCCTCCCATTTGGAGTGAGGGGGAGATGAAAATCTTATCGGCACCCTAGATTACCCTTTGTGAGTATAGTGGTTTACCACATGGAGCGCACATGCTCAAGAGCATGGGCACACAACTCGAGTTTCTCTTCAAAGACGCAGAAATCTTTCGCCTTTTACTAAAGATTTCCGTGGAGGGGAACCTTTCCGAGTGACCTGTATTTTTGGGTGCTCTGCTCACAGCAGAGCTGCACTGCAGTTTCAATAGCAGACTAAATCTGACCACACACCAATGTGCATTGGAGCAAAGCGTGCTTTCTCGTGGACCGTGTTTGCAGCCTTTGCGCTTCCTGTGTCGCAACTTCACATTTTTTTTCAGCCAGCATGGAAAGACAGCACTCTCATGACATGATGGCATCCAAACCTTGGGCTTCAGCTACTTTGGCCCTGTCAGTGACTTATGTACTTCCAGCATTCTTTTCTGCTCACAACAGAGCTGTATTGGAGTGTCAAGAGTAAAACTGGCCACCAGCCAATGGGCGGTGGAACGAAGCGCGCCTCACCACGTTCTGTACTTGCGGCCTTTGCGCTTTCTGCGTCGCAGCTCCAGATTTCTTTAGCCCGCATGGAAAGACAGCACTCTCTCGTACATGACGGGATACAAACAAAGATGGCTTCAGCTCCTTTTGCCCTATCAGTGACTTGTGCATTTCAAGCATTCTTTTCAGATGGCTAAAAGCTGGAGTCGGGAACTTGCGTTGGTGGTATAGTGGTGAGCATAGCTGCCTTCCAAGCAGTTGACCCGGGTTCGATTCCCGGCCAACGCATTTGTTTTGGCTCTGGCTGACGTTGAAGCAGAACTCCTTCTGTGACCTCTGTCAGCACCAAAATCTTTTGGATGAGTCGTTCAGCAGCAGCAAACAGCTGGGTCTCCCCGTCGGGGAATCGAACCCCGGTCTTCCGCGTGACAGGCGGAGATACTGTCCACTATACTAACGAGGAGCTGCACCCGCTGTGCTTCGCCCCCAGTCGACTTGACTTCACCGACATCAGCATAAGGAGCCACTACTCCATGAAAAAAAACAAATCAACCTGCCTTGATCTTATTGAGTCTCCCAATATCTTGAATGCTACACATTACAGGGGGTCCTCATTTGGACCACTTTACTATTATTACTATTTTTTTTTACTTTTCATAATGGGAACATGAAAAAAAAGATGGGAAATCATGTGGCAGTAACATCGCATTTACGTGGATCATATCGCCCACTGCTAGAATTCTACCACTGAACCACCAATGCTCGGAAAGGAGGGAGAACGTTTGGAATTAACACCGCATTTACGAGTATATTGCCCACTGCTAAACTTCGTCAACCTATAGATAAAGTGAACAAGTTTTATAGGCATTTGACGAATATAGACGGACTAATGAGTTTCTGAAAAGATTCGGCAGGGAACGGGGGTTGGTCGGTATGCAAAGGTTGGAGCTCCTTCAAGTAAATCAGGCTTCATTTTAAAGAACCTTACACACATGCAAGCACACACACAACTTAATTAAAAGCACTCCGTTCCTGCATTGGCCGGGAATCGGACCCGGGTCTCCCGCGTGGCAGGCGAGAATTCTACCACTGAACCACCAATGCTCGGCTGGGAGACTTTCGGCCTTCACATTGCCCTGGATTTAGTAATGGTGCGTAACTGTTACACGTCAAATCCAGGTAAAGGGGGGTTGGGTCAATATGCAAAGTTTGGAGCTCCTTCTAGCAAATCAGGCTTGGCCTTCAAGGCTCATTTTAAAGAATCCCACACACATGCAAACACACACCCGGGAATCAGAGCCAGGCCTCCTGTGTGGCAGGCGAGAATGGATGATGGAAGAGACTTTTTAACTTTTACTCCTCCCATTTGGAGTGAGGGGGAGATGAAAATCTTATCGGCACCCTAGATTACCCTTTGTGAGTATAGTGGTTTACCACAGGGAGCGCACATGCTCAAGCGCATGGGCACACAACTCGAGTTTCTCTTCATAGACGCATAAATCTTTCGCCTTTTACTAAAGATTTCCGTGGAGGGGAACCTTTCCGAGTGACCTGTATTTTTGGGTGCTCTGCTCACAGCAGAGCTGCACTGCAGTTTCAATAGCAGACTAAATCTGACCACACACCAATGTGCATTGGAGCAAAGCGTGCTTTCTCGTGGACCGTGTTTGCAGCCTTTGCGCTTCCTGTGTCGCAACTTCACATTTTTTTTCAGCCAGCATGGAAAGACAGCACTCTCATGACATGATGGGATCCAAACCTTGGGCTTCAGCTACTTTGGCCCTGTCAGTGACTTATGTACTTCCAGCATTCTTTTCTGCTCACAACAGAGCTGTATTGGAGTGTCAAGAGTAAAACTGGCCACCAGCCAATGGGCGGTGGAACGAAGCGCGCCTCACCGCGTTCTGTACTTGCGGCCTTTGCGCTTTCTGCGTCGCAGCTCCAGATTTCTTTAGCCCGCATGGAAAGACAGCACTCTCTCGTACATGACGGGATACAAACAAAGATGGCTTCAGCTCCTTTTGCCCTATCAGTGACTTGTGCATTTCAAGCATTCTTTTCAGATGGCTAAAAGCTGGAGTCGGGAACTTGCGTTGGTGGTATAGTGGTGAGCATAGCTGCCTTCCAAGCAGTTGACCCGGGTTCGATTCCCGGCCAAAGCATTTGTTTTGGCTCTGGCTGACGTTGAAGCAGAACTCCTTCTGTGACCTCTGTCAGCACCAAAATCTTTTGGATGAGTCGTTCAGCAGCAGCAAAGAGCTGGGTCTCCCCGTCGGGGAATCGAACCCCGGTCTTCCGCGTGACAGGCGGAGATACTGTCCACTATACTAACGAGGAGCTGTACCCGCTGTGCTTCGCCCCCAGCCGACTTGACTTCACCGACATCAGCATAAGGAGCCACTACTCCATGAAAAAAACAAATCAACCTGCCTTGATCTTATTGAGTCTCCCAATATCTTGAATGCTACACATTACAGGGGGTCCTCATTTGGACCACTTTACTATTATTACTATATTTTTTTTACTTTTCATAATGGGAACATGAAAAAAAGGATGGGAAATCATGTGGCAGTAACATCGCATTTACGTGGATCATATCGCCCACTGCTAGAATTCTACCACTGAACCACCAATGCTCGGAAAGGAGGGAGAACGTTTGGAATTAACACCGCATTTACGAGTATATTGCCCACTGCTAAACTTCGTCAACCTATAGATAAAGTGAACAAGTTTTATAGGCATTTGACGAATATAGACGGACTAATGAGTTTCTGAAAAGATTCGGCAGGGAACGGGGGTTGGTCGGGTATGCAAAGGTTGGAGCTCCTTCAAGTAAATCAGGCTTCATTTTAAAGAACCTTACACACATGCAAGCACACACACAACTTAATTAAAAGCACTCCGTTCCTGCATTGGCCGGGAATCGGACCCGGGTCTCCCGCGTGGCAGGCGAGAATTCTACCACTGAACCACCAATGCTCGGCTGGGAGACTTTCGGCCTTCACATTGCCCTGGATTTAGTAATGGTGCGTAACTGTTACACGTCAAATCCAGGTAAAGGGGGGTTGGGTCAATATGCAAAGTTTGGAGCTCCTTCTAGCAAATCAGGCTTGGCCTTCAAGGCTCATTTTAAAGAATCCCACACACATGCAAACACACACCCCTTACTTGAAAGAACTCTGTTCCTGCATTTGCCCGGGAATCAGAGCCAGGCCTCCTGTGTGGCAGGCGAGAATGGATGATGGAAGAGACTTTTTAACTTTTACTCCTCCCATTTGGAGTGAGGGGGAGATGAAAATCTTATCGGCACCCTAGATTACCCTTTGTGAGTATAGTGGTTTACCACATGGAGCGCACATGCTCAAGAGCATGGGCACACAACTCGAGTTTCTCTTCAAAGACGCAGAAATCTTTCGCCTTTTACTAAAGATTTCCGTGGAGGGGAACCTTTCCGAGTGACCTGTATTTTTGGGTGCTCTGCTCACAGCAGAGCTGCACTGCAGTTTCAATAGCAGACTAAATCTGACCACACACCAATGTGCATTGGAGCAAAGCGTGCTTTCTCGTGGACCGTGTTTGCAGCCTTTGCGCTTCCTGTGTCGCAACTTCACATTTTTTTTCAGCCAGCATGGAAAGACAGCACTCTCATGACATGATGGCATCCAAACCTTGGGCTTCAGCTACTTTGGCCCTGTCAGTGACTTATGTACTTCCAGCATTCTTTTCTGCTCACAACAGAGCTGTATTGGAGTGTCAAGAGTAAAACTGGCCACCAGCCAATGGGCGGTGGAACGAAGCGCGCCTCACCACGTTCTGTACTTGCGGCCTTTGCGCTTTCTGCGTCGCAGCTCCAGATTTCTTTAGCCCGCATGGAAAGACAGCACTCTCTCGTACATGACGGGATACAAACAAAGATGGCTTCAGCTCCTTTTGCCCTATCAGTGACTTGTGCATTTCAAGCATTCTTTTCAGATGGCTAAAAGCTGGAGTCGGGAACTTGCGTTGGTGGTATAGTGGTGAGCATAGCTGCCTTCCAAGCAGTTGACCCGGGTTCGATTCCCGGCCAACGCATTTGTTTTGGCTCTGGCTGACGTTGAAGCAGAACTCCTTCTGTGACCTCTGTCAGCACCAAAATCTTTTGGATGAGTCGTTCAGCAGCAGCAAACAGCTGGGTCTCCCCGTCGGGGAATCGAACCCCGGTCTTCCGCGTGACAGGCGGAGATACTGTCCACTATACTAACGAGGAGCTGCACCCGCTGTGCTTCGCCCCCAGTCGACTTGACTTCACCGACATCAGCATAAGGAGCCACTACTCCATGAAAAAAAACAAATCAACCTGCCTTGATCTTATTGAGTCTCCCAATATCTTGAATGCTACACATTACAGGGGGTCCTCATTTGGACCACTTTACTATTATTACTATTTTTTTTTACTTTTCATAATGGGAACATGAAAAAAAAGATGGGAAATCATGTGGCAGTAACATCGCATTTACGTGGATCATATCGCCCACTGCTAGAATTCTACCACTGAACCACCAATGCTCGGAAAGGAGGGAGAACGTTTGGAATTAACACCGCATTTACGAGTATATTGCCCACTGCTAAACTTCGTCAACCTATAGATAAAGTGAACAAGTTTTATAGGCATTTGACGAATATAGACGGACTAATGAGTTTCTGAAAAGATTCGGCAGGGAACGGGGGTTGGTCGGTATGCAAAGGTTGGAGCTCCTTCAAGTAAATCAGGCTTCATTTTAAAGAACCTTACACACATGCAAGCACACACACAACTTAATTAAAAGCACTCCGTTCCTGCATTGGCCGGGAATCGGACCCGGGTCTCCCGCGTGGCAGGCGAGAATTCTACCACTGAACCACCAATGCTCGGCTGGGAGACTTTCGGCCTTCACATTGCCCTGGATTTAGTAATGGTGCGTAACTGTTACACGTCAAATCCAGGTAAAGGGGGGTTGGGTCAATATGCAAAGTTTGGAGCTCCTTCTAGCAAATCAGGCTTGGCCTTCAAGGCTCATTTTAAAGAATCCCACACACATGCAAACACACACCCATTACTTGAAAGAACTCTGTTCCTGCATTTGCCCGGGAATCAGAGCCAGGCCTCCTGTGTGGCAGGCGAGAATGGATGATGGAAGAGACTTTTTAACTTTTACTCCTCCCATTTGGAGTGAGGGGGAGATGAAAATCTTATCGGCACCCTAGATTACCCTTTGTGAGTATAGTGGTTTACCACAGGGAGCGCACATGCTCAAGCGCATGGGCACACAACTCGAGTTTCTCTTCATAGACGCATAAATCTTTCGCCTTTTACTAAAGATTTCCGTGGAGGGGAACCTTTCCGAGTGACCTGTATTTTTGGGTGCTCTGCTCACAGCAGAGCTGCACTGCAGTTTCAATAGCAGACTAAATCTGACCACACACCAATGTGCATTGGAGCAAAGCGTGCTTTCTCGTGGACCGTGTTTGCAGCCTTTGCGCTTCCTGTGTCGCAACTTCACATTTTTTTTCAGCCAGCATGGAAAGACAGCACTCTCATGACATGATGGGATCCAAACCTTGGGCTTCAGCTACTTTGGCCCTGTCAGTGACTTATGTACTTCCAGCATTCTTTTCTGCTCACAACAGAGCTGTATTGGAGTGTCAAGAGTAAAACTGGCCACCAGCCAATGGGCGGTGGAACGAAGCGCGCCTCACCACGTTCTGTACTTGCGGCCTTTGCGCTTTCTGCGTCGCAGCTCCAGATTTCTTTAGCCCGCATGGAAAGACAGCACTCTCTCGTACATGACGGGATACAAACAAAGATGGCTTCAGCTCCTTTTGCCCTATCAGTGACTTGTGCATTTCAAGCATTCTTTTCAGATGGCTAAAAGCTGGAGTCGGGAACTTGCGTTGGTGGTATAGTGGTGAGCATAGCTGCCTTCCAAGCAGTTGACCCGGGTTCGATTCCCGGCCAACGCATTTGTTTTGGCTCTGGCTGACGTTGAAGCAGAACTCCTTCTGTGACCTCTGTCAGCACCAAAATCTTTTGGATGAGTCGTTCAGCAGCAGCAAAGAGCTGGGTCTCCCCGTCGGGGAATCGAACCCCGGTCTTCCGCGTGACAGGCGGAGATACTGTCCACTATACTAACGAGGAGCTGTACCCGCTGTGCTTCGCCCCCAGCCGACTTGACTTCACCGACATCAGCATAAGGAGCCACTACTCCATGAAAAAAACAAATCAACCTGCCTTGATCTTATTGAGTCTCCCAATATCTTGAATGCTACACATTACAGGGGGTCCTCATTTGGACCACTTTACTATTATTACTATATTTTTTTTACTTTTCATAATGGGAACATGAAAAAAAGGATGGGAAATCATGTGGCAGTAACATCGCATTTACGTGGATCATATCGCCCACTGCTAGAATTCTACCACTGAACCACCAATGCTCGGAAAGGAGGGAGAACGTTTGGAATTAACACCGCATTTACGAGTATATTGCCCACTGCTAAACTTCGTCAACCTATAGATAAAGTGAACAAGTTTTATAGGCATTTGACGAATATAGACGGACTAATGAGTTTCTGAAAAGATTCGGCAGGGAACGGGGGTTGGTCGGGTATGCAAAGGTTGGAGCTCCTTCAAGTAAATCAGGCTTCATTTTAAAGAACCTTACACACATGCAAGCACACACACAACTTAATTAAAAGCACTCCGTTCCTGCATTGGCCGGGAATCGGACCCGGGTCTCCCGCGTGGCAGGCGAGAATTCTACCACTGAACCACCAATGCTCGGCTGGGAGACTTTCGGCCTTCACATTGCCCTGGATTTAGTAATGGTGCGTAACTGTTACACGTCAAATCCAGGTAAAGGGGGGTTGGGTCAATATGCAAAGTTTGGAGCTCCTTCTAGCAAATCAGGCTTGGCCTTCAAGGCTCATTTTAAAGAATCCCACACACATGCAAACACACACCCCTTACTTGAAAGAACTCTGTTCCTGCATTTGCCCGGGAATCAGAGCCAGGCCTCCTGTGTGGCAGGCGAGAATGGATGATGGAAGAGACTTTTTAACTTTTACTCCTCCCATTTGGAGTGAGGGGGAGATGAAAATCTTATCGGCACCCTAGATTACCCTTTGTGAGTATAGTGGTTTACCACATGGAGCGCACATGCTCAAGAGCATGGGCACACAACTCGAGTTTCTCTTCAAAGACGCAGAAATCTTTCGCCTTTTACTAAAGATTTCCGTGGAGGGGAACCTTTCCGAGTGACCTGTATTTTTGGGTGCTCTGCTCACAGCAGAGCTGCACTGCAGTTTCAATAGCAGACTAAATCTGACCACACACCAATGTGCATTGGAGCAAAGCGTGCTTTCTCGTGGACCGTGTTTGCAGCCTTTGCGCTTCCTGTGTCGCAACTTCACATTTTTTTTCAGCCAGCATGGAAAGACAGCACTCTCATGACATGATGGCATCCAAACCTTGGGCTTCAGCTACTTTGGCCCTGTCAGTGACTTATGTACTTCCAGCATTCTTTTCTGCTCACAACAGAGCTGTATTGGAGTGTCAAGAGTAAAACTGGCCACCAGCCAATGGGCGGTGGAACGAAGCGCGCCTCACCACGTTCTGTACTTGCGGCCTTTGCGCTTTCTGCGTCGCAGCTCCAGATTTCTTTAGCCCGCATGGAAAGACAGCACTCTCTCGTACATGACGGGATACAAACAAAGATGGCTTCAGCTCCTTTTGCCCTATCAGTGACTTGTGCATTTCAAGCATTCTTTTCAGATGGCTAAAAGCTGGAGTCGGGAACTTGCGTTGGTGGTATAGTGGTGAGCATAGCTGCCTTCCAAGCAGTTGACCCGGGTTCGATTCCCGGCCAACGCATTTGTTTTGGCTCTGGCTGACGTTGAAGCAGAACTCCTTCTGTGACCTCTGTCAGCACCAAAATCTTTTGGATGAGTCGTTCAGCAGCAGCAAACAGCTGGGTCTCCCCGTCGGGGAATCGAACCCCGGTCTTCCGCGTGACAGGCGGAGATACTGTCCACTATACTAACGAGGAGCTGCACCCGCTGTGCTTCGCCCCCAGTCGACTTGACTTCACCGACATCAGCATAAGGAGCCACTACTCCATGAAAAAAAACAAATCAACCTGCCTTGATCTTATTGAGTCTCCCAATATCTTGAATGCTACACATTACAGGGGGTCCTCATTTGGACCACTTTACTATTATTACTATTTTTTTTTACTTTTCATAATGGGAACATGAAAAAAAAGATGGGAAATCATGTGGCAGTAACATCGCATTTACGTGGATCATATCGCCCACTGCTAGAATTCTACCACTGAACCACCAATGCTCGGAAAGGAGGGAGAACGTTTGGAATTAACACCGCATTTACGAGTATATTGCCCACTGCTAAACTTCGTCAACCTATAGATAAAGTGAACAAGTTTTATAGGCATTTGACGAATATAGACGGACTAATGAGTTTCTGAAAAGATTCGGCAGGGAACGGGGGTTGGTCGGTATGCAAAGGTTGGAGCTCCTTCAAGTAAATCAGGCTTCATTTTAAAGAACCTTACACACATGCAAGCACACACACAACTTAATTAAAAGCACTCCGTTCCTGCATTGGCCGGGAATCGGACCCGGGTCTCCCGCGTGGCAGGCGAGAATTCTACCACTGAACCACCAATGCTCGGCTGGGAGACTTTCGGCCTTCACATTGCCCTGGATTTAGTAATGGTGCGTAACTGTTACACGTCAAATCCAGGTAAAGGGGGGTTGGGTCAATATGCAAAGTTTGGAGCTCCTTCTAGCAAATCAGGCTTGGCCTTCAAGGCTCATTTTAAAGAATCCCACACACATGCAAACACACACCCATTACTTGAAAGAACTCTGTTCCTGCATTTGCCCGGGAATCAGAGCCAGGCCTCCTGTGTGGCAGGCGAGAATGGATGATGGAAGAGACTTTTTAACTTTTACTCCTCCCATTTGGAGTGAGGGGGAGATGAAAATCTTATCGGCACCCTAGATTACCCTTTGTGAGTATAGTGGTTTACCACAGGGAGCGCACATGCTCAAGCGCATGGGCACACAACTCGAGTTTCTCTTCATAGACGCATAAATCTTTCGCCTTTTACTAAAGATTTCCGTGGAGGGGAACCTTTCCGAGTGACCTGTATTTTTGGGTGCTCTGCTCACAGCAGAGCTGCACTGCAGTTTCAATAGCAGACTAAATCTGACCACACACCAATGTGCATTGGAGCAAAGCGTGCTTTCTCGTGGACCGTGTTTGCAGCCTTTGCGCTTCCTGTGTCGCAACTTCACATTTTTTTTCAGCCAGCATGGAAAGACAGCACTCTCATGACATGATGGGATCCAAACCTTGGGCTTCAGCTACTTTGGCCCTGTCAGTGACTTATGTACTTCCAGCATTCTTTTCTGCTCACAACAGAGCTGTATTGGAGTGTCAAGAGTAAAACTGGCCACCAGCCAATGGGCGGTGGAACGAAGCGCGCCTCACCACGTTCTGTACTTGCGGCCTTTGCGCTTTCTGCGTCGCAGCTCCAGATTTCTTTAGCCCGCATGGAAAGACAGCACTCTCTCGTACATGACGGGATACAAACAAAGATGGCTTCAGCTCCTTTTGCCCTATCAGTGACTTGTGCATTTCAAGCATTCTTTTCAGATGGCTAAAAGCTGGAGTCGGGAACTTGCGTTGGTGGTATAGTGGTGAGCATAGCTGCCTTCCAAGCAGTTGACCCGGGTTCGATTCCCGGCCAAAGCATTTGTTTTGGCTCTGGCTGACGTTGAAGCAGAACTCCTTCTGTGACCTCTGTCAGCACCAAAATCTTTTGGATGAGTCGTTCAGCAGCAGCAAAGAGCTGGGTCTCCCCGTCGGGGAATCGAACCCCGGTCTTCCGCGTGACAGGCGGAGATACTGTCCACTATACTAACGAGGAGCTGTACCCGCTGTGCTTCGCCCCCAGCCGACTTGACTTCACCGACATCAGCATAAGGAGCCACTACTCCATGAAAAAAACAAATCAACCTGCCTTGATCTTATTGAGTCTCCCAATATCTTGAATGCTACACATTACAGGGGGTCCTCATTTGGACCACTTTACTATTATTACTATATTTTTTTTACTTTTCATAATGGGAACATGAAAAAAAGGATGGGAAATCATGTGGCAGTAACATCGCATTTACGTGGATCATATCGCCCACTGCTAGAATTCTACCACTGAACCACCAATGCTCGGAAAGGAGGGAGAACGTTTGGAATTAACACCGCATTTACGAGTATATTGCCCACTGCTAAACTTCGTCAACCTATAGATAAAGTGAACAAGTTTTATAGGCATTTGACGAATATAGACGGACTAATGAGTTTCTGAAAAGATTCGGCAGGGAACGGGGGTTGGTCGGGTATGCAAAGGTTGGAGCTCCTTCAAGTAAATCAGGCTTCATTTTAAAGAACCTTACACACATGCAAGCACACACACAACTTAATTAAAAGCACTCCGTTCCTGCATTGGCCGGGAATCGGACCCGGGTCTCCCGCGTGGCAGGCGAGAATTCTACCACTGAACCACCAATGCTCGGCTGGGAGACTTTCGGCCTTCACATTGCCCTGGATTTAGTAATGGTGCGTAACTGTTACACGTCAAATCCAGGTAAAGGGGGGTTGGGTCAATATGCAAAGTTTGGAGCTCCTTCTAGCAAATCAGGCTTGGCCTTCAAGGCTCATTTTAAAGAATCCCACACACATGCAAACACACACCCCTTACTTGAAAGAACTCTGTTCCTGCATTTGCCCGGGAATCAGAGCCAGGCCTCCTGTGTGGCAGGCGAGAATGGATGATGGAAGAGACTTTTTAACTTTTACTCCTCCCATTTGGAGTGAGGGGGAGATGAAAATCTTATCGGCACCCTAGATTACCCTTTGTGAGTATAGTGGTTTACCACATGGAGCGCACATGCTCAAGAGCATGGGCACACAACTCGAGTTTCTCTTCAAAGACGCAGAAATCTTTCGCCTTTTACTAAAGATTTCCGTGGAGGGGAACCTTTCCGAGTGACCTGTATTTTTGGGTGCTCTGCTCACAGCAGAGCTGCACTGCAGTTTCAATAGCAGACTAAATCTGACCACACACCAATGTGCATTGGAGCAAAGCGTGCTTTCTCGTGGACCGTGTTTGCAGCCTTTGCGCTTCCTGTGTCGCAACTTCACATTTTTTTTCAGCCAGCATGGAAAGACAGCACTCTCATGACATGATGGCATCCAAACCTTGGGCTTCAGCTACTTTGGCCCTGTCAGTGACTTATGTACTTCCAGCATTCTTTTCTGCTCACAACAGAGCTGTATTGGAGTGTCAAGAGTAAAACTGGCCACCAGCCAATGGGCGGTGGAACGAAGCGCGCCTCACCACGTTCTGTACTTGCGGCCTTTGCGCTTTCTGCGTCGCAGCTCCAGATTTCTTTAGCCCGCATGGAAAGACAGCACTCTCTCGTACATGACGGGATACAAACAAAGATGGCTTCAGCTCCTTTTGCCCTATCAGTGACTTGTGCATTTCAAGCATTCTTTTCAGATGGCTAAAAGCTGGAGTCGGGAACTTGCGTTGGTGGTATAGTGGTGAGCATAGCTGCCTTCCAAGCAGTTGACCCGGGTTCGATTCCCGGCCAACGCATTTGTTTTGGCTCTGGCTGACGTTGAAGCAGAACTCCTTCTGTGACCTCTGTCAGCACCAAAATCTTTTGGATGAGTCGTTCAGCAGCAGCAAACAGCTGGGTCTCCCCGTCGGGGAATCGAACCCCGGTCTTCCGCGTGACAGGCGGAGATACTGTCCACTATACTAACGAGGAGCTGCACCCGCTGTGCTTCGCCCCCAGTCGACTTGACTTCACCGACATCAGCATAAGGAGCCACTACTCCATGAAAAAAAACAAATCAACCTGCCTTGATCTTATTGAGTCTCCCAATATCTTGAATGCTACACATTACAGGGGGTCCTCATTTGGACCACTTTACTATTATTACTATTTTTTTTTACTTTTCATAATGGGAACATGAAAAAAAAGATGGGAAATCATGTGGCAGTAACATCGCATTTACGTGGATCATATCGCCCACTGCTAGAATTCTACCACTGAACCACCAATGCTCGGAAAGGAGGGAGAACGTTTGGAATTAACACCGCATTTACGAGTATATTGCCCACTGCTAAACTTCGTCAACCTATAGATAAAGTGAACAAGTTTTATAGGCATTTGACGAATATAGACGGACTAATGAGTTTCTGAAAAGATTCGGCAGGGAACGGGGGTTGGTCGGTATGCAAAGGTTGGAGCTCCTTCAAGTAAATCAGGCTTCATTTTAAAGAACCTTACACACATGCAAGCACACACACAACTTAATTAAAAGCACTCCGTTCCTGCATTGGCCGGGAATCGGACCCGGGTCTCCCGCGTGGCAGGCGAGAATTCTACCACTGAACCACCAATGCTCGGCTGGGAGACTTTCGGCCTTCACATTGCCCTGGATTTAGTAATGGTGCGTAACTGTTACACGTCAAATCCAGGTAAAGGGGGGTTGGGTCAATATGCAAAGTTTGGAGCTCCTTCTAGCAAATCAGGCTTGGCCTTCAAGGCTCATTTTAAAGAATCCCACACACATGCAAACACACACCCATTACTTGAAAGAACTCTGTTCCTGCATTTGCCCGGGAATCAGAGCCAGGCCTCCTGTGTGGCAGGCGAGAATGGATGATGGAAGAGACTTTTTAACTTTTACTCCTCCCATTTGGAGTGAGGGGGAGATGAAAATCTTATCGGCACCCTAGATTACCCTTTGTGAGTATAGTGGTTTACCACAGGGAGCGCACATGCTCAAGCGCATGGGCACACAACTCGAGTTTCTCTTCATAGACGCATAAATCTTTCGCCTTTTACTAAAGATTTCCGTGGAGGGGAACCTTTCCGAGTGACCTGTATTTTTGGGTGCTCTGCTCACAGCAGAGCTGCACTGCAGTTTCAATAGCAGACTAAATCTGACCACACACCAATGTGCATTGGAGCAAAGCGTGCTTTCTCGTGGACCGTGTTTGCAGCCTTTGCGCTTCCTGTGTCGCAACTTCACATTTTTTTTCAGCCAGCATGGAAAGACAGCACTCTCATGACATGATGGGATCCAAACCTTGGGCTTCAGCTACTTTGGCCCTGTCAGTGACTTATGTACTTCCAGCATTCTTTTCTGCTCACAACAGAGCTGTATTGGAGTGTCAAGAGTAAAACTGGCCACCAGCCAATGGGCGGTGGAACGAAGCGCGCCTCACCACGTTCTGTACTTGCGGCCTTTGCGCTTTCTGCGTCGCAGCTCCAGATTTCTTTAGCCCGCATGGAAAGACAGCACTCTCTCGTACATGACGGGATACAAACAAAGATGGCTTCAGCTCCTTTTGCCCTATCAGTGACTTGTGCATTTCAAGCATTCTTTTCAGATGGCTAAAAGCTGGAGTCGGGAACTTGCGTTGGTGGTATAGTGGTGAGCATAGCTGCCTTCCAAGAAGTTGACCCGGGTTCGATTCCCGGCTAACGCATTTGTTTTGGCTCTGGCTGACGTTGAAGCAGAACTCCTTCTGTGACCTCTGTCAGCACCAAAATCTTTTGGATGAGTCGTTCAGCAGCAGCAAAGAGCTGGGTCTCCCCGTCGGGGAATCGAACCCCGGTCTTCCGCGTGACAGGCGGAGATACTGTCCACTATACTAACGAGGAGCTGTACCCGCTGTGCTTCGCCCCCAGCCGACTTGACTTCACCGACATCAGCATAAGGAGCCACTACTCCATGAAAAAAACAAATCAACCTGCCTTGATCTTATTGAGTCTCCCAATATCTTGAATGCTACACATTACAGGGGGTCCTCATTTGGACCACTTTACTATTATTACTATATTTTTTTTACTTTTCATAATGGGAACATGAAAAAAAGGATGGGAAATCATGTGGCAGTAACATCGCATTTACGTGGATCATATCGCCCACTGCTAGAATTCTACCACTGAACCACCAATGCTCGGAAAGGAGGGAGAACGTTTGGAATTAACACCGCATTTACGAGTATATTGCCCACTGCTAAACTTCGTCAACCTATAGATAAAGTGAACAAGTTTTATAGGCATTTGACGAATATAGACGGACTAATGAGTTTCTGAAAAGATTCGGCATTGAACGGGGGTTGGTCGGTATGCAAAGGTTGGAGCTCCTTCAAGTAAATCAGGCTTCATTTTAAAGAACCTTACACACATGCAAGCACACACACAACTTAATTAAAAGCACTCCGTTCCTGCATTGGCCGGGAATCGGACCCGGGTCTCCCGCGTGGCAGGCGAGAATTCTACCACTGAACCACCAATGCTCGGCTGGGAGACTTTCGGCCTTCACATTGCCCTGGATTTAGTAATGGTGCGTAACTGTTACACGTCAAATCCAGGTAAAGGGGGGTTGGGTCAATATGCAAAGTTTGGAGCTCCTTCTAGCAAATCAGGCTTGGCCTTCAAGGCTCATTTTAAAGAATCCCACACACATGCAAACACACACCCATTACTTGAAAGAACTCTGTTCCTGCATTTGCCCGGGAATCAGAGCCAGGCCTCCTGTGTGGCAGGCGAGAATGGATGATGGAAGAGACTTTTTAACTTTTACTCCTCCCATTTGGAGTGAGGGGGAGATGAAAATCTTATCGGCACCCTAGATTACCCTTTGTGAGTATAGTGGTTTACCACAGGGAGCGCACATGCTCAAGCGCATGGGCACACAACTCGAGTTTCTCTTCATAGACGCATAAATCTTTCGCCTTTTACTAAAGATTTCCGTGGAGGGGAACCTTTCCGAGTGACCTGTATTTTTGGGTGCTCTGCTCACAGCAGAGCTGCACTGCAGTTTCAATAGCAGACTAAATCTGACCACACACCAATGTGCATTGGAGCAAAGCGTGCTTTCTCGTGGACCGTGTTTGCAGCCTTTGCGCTTCCTGTGTCGCAACTTCACATTTTTTTTCAGCCAGCATGGAAAGACAGCACTCTCATGACATGATGGGATCCAAACCTTGGGCTTCAGCTACTTTGGCCCTGTCAGTGACTTATGTACTTCCAGCATTCTTTTCTGCTCACAACAGAGCTGTATTGGAGTGTCAAGAGTAAAACTGGCCACCAGCCAATGGGCGGTGGAACGAAGCGCGCCTCACCACGTTCTGTACTTGCGGCCTTTGCGCTTTCTGCGTCGCAGCTCCAGATTTCTTTAGCCCGCATGGAAAGACAGCACTCTCTCGTACATGACGGGATACAAACAAAGATGGCTTCAGCTCCTTTTGCCCTATCAGTGACTTGTGCATTTCAAGCATTCTTTTCAGATGGCTAAAAGCTGGAGTCGGGAACTTGCGTTGGTGGTATAGTGGTGAGCATAGCTGCCTTCCAAGCAGTTGACCCGGGTTCGATTCCCGGCCAACGCATTTGTTTTGGCTCTGGCTGACGTTGAAGCAGAACTCCTTCTGTGACCTCTGTCAGCACCAAAATCTTTTGGATGAGTCGTTCAGCAGCAGCAAAGAGCTGGGTCTCCCCGTCGGGGAATCGAACCCCGGTCTTCCGCGTGACAGGCGGAGATACTGTCCACTATACTAACGAGGAGCTGTACCCGCTGTGCTTCGCCCCCAGCCGACTTGACTTCACCGACATCAGCATAAGGAGCCACTACTCCATGAAAAAAACAAATCAACCTGCCTTGATCTTATTGAGTCTCCCAATATCTTGAATGCTACACATTACAGGGGGTCCTCATTTGGACCACTTTACTATTATTACTATATTTTTTTTACTTTTCATAATGGGAACATGAAAAAAAGGATGGGAAATCATGTGGCAGTAACATCGCATTTACGTGGATCATATCGCCCACTGCTAGAATTCTACCACTGAACCACCAATGCTCGGAAAGGAGGGAGAACGTTTGGAATTAACACCGCATTTACGAGTATATTGCCCACTGCTAAACTTCGTCAACCTATAGATAAAGTGAACAAGTTTTATAGGCATTTGACGAATATAGACGGACTAATGAGTTTCTGAAAAGATTCGGCAGGGAACGGGGGTTGGTCGGGTATGCAAAGGTTGGAGCTCCTTCAAGTAAATCAGGCTTCATTTTAAAGAACCTTACACACATGCAAGCACACACACAACTTAATTAAAAGCACTCCGTTCCTGCATTGGCCGGGAATCGGACCCGGGTCTCCCGCGTGGCAGGCGAGAATTCTACCACTGAACCACCAATGCTCGGCTGGGAGACTTTCGGCCTTCACATTGCCCTGGATTTAGTAATGGTGCGTAACTGTTACACGTCAAATCCAGGTAAAGGGGGGTTGGGTCAATATTCAAAGTTTGGAGCTCCTTCTAGCAAATCAGGCTTGGCCTTCAAGGCTCATTTTAAAGAATCCCACACACATGCAAACACACACCCCTTACTTGAAAGAACTCTGTTCCTGCATTTGCCCGGGAATCAGAGCCAGGCCTCCTGTGTGGCAGGCGAGAATGGATGATGGAAGAGACTTTTTAACTTTTACTCCTCCCATTTGGAGTGAGGGGGAGATGAAAATCTTATCGGCACCCTAGATTACCCTTTGTGAGTATAGTGGTTTACCACATGGAGCGCACATGCTCAAGAGCATGGGCACACAACTCGAGTTTCTCTTCAAAGACGCAGAAATCTTTCGCCTTTTACTAAAGATTTCCGTGGAGGGGAACCTTTCCGAGTGACCTGTATTTTTGGGTGCTCTGCTCACAGCAGAGCTGCACTGCAGTTTCAATAGCAGACTAAATCTGACCACACACCAATGTGCATTGGAGCAAAGCGTGCTTTCTCGTGGACCGTGTTTGCAGCCTTTGCGCTTCCTGTGTCGCAACTTCACATTTTTTATCAGCCAGCATGGAAAGACAGCACTCTCATGACATGATGGGATCCAAACCTTGGGCTTCAGCTACTTTGGCCCTGTCAGTGACTTATGTACTTCCAGCATTCTTTTCTGCTCACAACAGAGCTGTATTGGAGTGTCAAGAGTAAAACTGGCCACCAGCCAATGGGCGGTGGAACGAAGCGCGCCTCACCACGTTCTGTACTTGCGGCCTTTGCGCTTTCTGCGTCGCAGCTCCAGATTTCTTTAGCCCGCATGGAAAGACAGCACTCTCTCGTACATGACGGGATACAAACAAAGATGGCTTCAGCTCCTTTTGCCCTATCAGTGACTTGTGCATTTCAAGCATTCTTTTCAGATGGCTAAAAGCTGGAGTCGGGAACTTGCGTTGGTGGTATAGTGGTGAGCATAGCTGCCTTCCAAGCAGTTGACCCGGGTTCGATTCCCGGCCAACGCATTTGTTTTGGCTCTGGCTGACGTTGAAGCAGAACTCCTTCTGTGACCTCTGTCAGCACCAAAATCTTTTGGATGAGTCGTTCAGCAGCAGCAAAGAGCTGGGTCTCCCCGTCGGGGAATCGAACCCCGGTCTTCCGCGTGACAGGCGGAGATACTGTCTACTATACTAACGAGGAGCTGTACCCGCTGTGCTTCGCCCCCAGTCGACTTGACTTCACCGACATCAGCATAAGGAGCCACTACTCCATGAAAAAAAACAAATCAACCTGCCTTGATCTTATTGAGTCTCCCAATATCTTGAATGCTACACATTACAGGGGGTCCTCATTTGGACCACTTTACTATTATTACTATTTTTTTTTACTTTTCATAATGGGAACATGAAAAAAAAGATGGGAAATCATGTGGCAGTAACATCGCATTTACGTGGATCATATCGCCCACTGCTAGAATTCTACCACTGAACCACCAATGCTCGGAAAGGAGGGAGAACGTTTGGAATTAACACCGCATTTACTAGTATATTGCCCACTGCTAAACTTCGTCAACCTATAGATAAAGTGAACAAGTTTTATAGGCATTTGACGAATATAGACGGACTAATGAGTTTCTGAAAAGATTCGGCAGGGAATGGGGGTTGGTCGGTATGCAAAGGTTGGAGCTCCTTCAAGTAAATCAGGCTTCATTTTAAAGAACCTTACACACATGCAAGCACACACACAACTTAATTAAAAGCACTCCGTTCCTGCATTGGCCGGGAATCGGACCCGGGTCTCCCGCGTGGCAGGCGAGAATTCTACCACTGAACCACCAATGCTCGGCTGGGAGACTTTCGGCCTTCACATTGCCCTGGATTTAGTAATGGTGCGTAACTGTTACACGTCAAATCCAGGTAAAGGGGGGTTGGGTCAATATGCAAAGTTTGGAGCTCCTTCTAGCAAATCAGGCTTGGCCTTCAAGGCTCATTTTAAAGAATCCCACACACATGCAAACACACCCATTACTTGAAAGAACTCTGTGCCTGCATTTGCCCGGGAATCAGAGCCAGGCCTCCTGTGTGGCAGGCGAGAATGGATGATGGAAGAGACTTTTTAACTTTTACTCCTCCCATTTGGAGTGAGGGGGAGATGAAAATCTTATCGGCACCCTAGATTACCCTTTGTGAGTATAGTGGTTTACCACAGGGAGCGCACATGCTCAAGCGCATGGGCACACAACTCGAGTTTCTCTTCATAGACGCATAAATCTTTCGCCTTTTACTAAAGATTTCCGTGGAGGGGAACCTTTCCGAGTGACCTGTATTTTTGGGTGCTCTGCTCACAGCAGAGCTGCACTGCAGTTTCAATAGCAGACTAAATCTGACCACACACCAATGTGCATTGGAGCAAAGCGTGCTTTCTCGTGGACCGTGTTTGCAGCCTTTGCGCTTCCTGTGTCGCAACTTCACATTTTTTTTCAGCCAGCATGGAAAGACAGCACTCTCATGACATGATGGGATCCAAACCTTGGGCTTCAGCTACTTTGGCCCTGTCAGTGACTTATGTACTTCCAGCATTCTTTTCTGCTCACAACAGAGCTGTATTGGAGTGTCAAGAGTAAAACTGGCCACCAGCCAATGGGCGGTGGAACGAAGCGCGCCTCACCACGTTCTGTACTTGCGGCCTTTGCGCTTTCTGCGTCGCAGCTCCAGATTTCTTTAGCCCGCATGGAAAGACAGCACTCTCACGTACATGACGGGATACAAACAAAGATGGCTTCAGCTCCTTTTGCCCTATCAGTGACTTGTGCATTTCAAGCATTCTTTTCAGATGGCTAAAAGCTGGAGTCGGGAACTTGCGTTGGTGGTGTAGTGGTGAGCATAGCTGCCTTCCAAGCAGTTGACCCGGGTTCGATTCCCGGCCAACGCATTTGTTTTGGCTCTGGCTGACGTTGAAGCAGAACTCCTTCTGTGACCTCTGTCAGCACCAAAATCTTTTGGATGAGTCGTTCAGCAGCAGCAAAGAGCTGGGTCTCCCCGTCGGGGAATCGAACCCCGGTCTTCCGCGTGACAGGCGGAGATACTGTCCACTATACTAACGAGGAGCTGCACCCGCTGTGCTTCGCCCCCAGTCGACTTGACTTCACCGACATCAGCATAAGGAGCCACTACTCCATGAAAAAAAACAAATCAACCTGCCTTGATCTTATTGAGTCTCCCAATATCTTGAATGCTACACATTACAGGGGGTCCTCATTTGGACCACTTTACTATTATTACTATTTTTTTTTACTTTTCATAATGGGAACATGAAAAAAAAGATGGGAAATCATGTGGCAGTAACATCGCATTTACGTGGATCATATCGCCCACTGCTAGAATTCTACCACTGAACCACCAATGCTCGGAAAGGAGGGAGAACGTTTGGAATTAACACCGCATTTACGAGTATATTGCCCACTGCTAAACTTCGTCAACCTATAGATAAAGTGAACAATTTTTATAGGCATTTGACGAATATAGACGGACTAATGAGTTTCTGAAAAGATTCGGCAGGGAACGGGGGTTGGTCGGTATGCAAAGGTTGGAGCTCCTTCAAGTAAATCAGGCTTCATTTTAAAGAACCTTACACACATGCAAGCACACACACAACTTAATTAAAAGCACTCCGTTCCTGCATTGGCCGGGAATCGGACCCGGGTCTCCCGCGTGGCAGGCGAGAATTCTACCACTGAACCACCAATGCTCGGCTGGGAGACTTTCGGCCTTCACATTGCCCTGGATTTAGTAATGGTGCGTAACTGTTACACGTCAAATCCAGGTAAAGGGGGGTTGGGTCAATATGCAAAGTTTGGAGCTCCTTCTAGCAAATCAGGCTTGGCCTTCAAGGCTCATTTTAAAGAATCCCACACACATGCAAACACACACCCATTACTTGAAAGAACTCTGTTCCTGCATTTGCCCGGGAATCAGAGCCAGGCCTCCTGTGTGGCAGGCGAGAATGGATGATGGAAGAGACTTTTTAACTTTTACTCCTCCCATTTGGAGTGAGGGGGAGATGAAAATCTTATCGGCACCCTAGATTACCCTTTGTGAGTATAGTGGTTTACCACAGGGAGCGCACATGCTCAAGCGCATGGGCACACAACTCGAGTTTCTCTTCATAGACGCATAAATCTTTCGCCTTTTACTAAAGATTTCCGTGGAGGGGAACCTTTCCGAGTGACCTGTATTTTTGGGTGCTCTGCTCACAGCAGAGCTGCACTGCAGTTTCAATAGCAGACTAAATCTGACCACACACCAATGTGCATTGGAGCAAAGCGTGCTTTCTCGTGGACCGTGTTTGCAGCCTTTGCGCTTCCTGTGTCGCAACTTCACATTTTTTTTCAGCCAGCATGGAAAGACAGCACTCTCATGACATGATGGGATCCAAACCTTGGGCTTCAGCTACTTTGGCCCTGTCAGTGACTTATGTACTTCCAGCATTCTTTTCTGCTCACAACAGAGCTGTATTGGAGTGTCAAGAGTAAAACTGGCCACCAGCCAATGGGCGGTGGAACGAAGCGCGCCTCACCACGTTCTGTACTTGCGGCCTTTGCGCTTTCTGCGTCGCAGCTCCAGATTTCTTTAGCCCGCATGGAAAGACAGCACTCTCACGTACATGACGGGATACAAACAAAGATGGCTTCAGCTCCTTTTGCCCTATCAGTGACTTGTGCATTTCAAGCATTCTTTTCAGATGGCTAAAAGCTGGAGTCGGGAACTTGCGTTGGTGGTATAGTGGTGAGCATAGCTGCCTTCCAAGCAGTTGACCCGGGTTCGATTCCCGGCCAACGCATTTGTTTTGGCTCTGGCTGACGTTGAAGCAGAACTCCTTCTGTGACCTCTGTCAGCACCAAAATCTTTTGGATGAGTCGTTCAGCAGCAGCAAAGAGCTGGGTCTCCCCGTCGGGGAATCGAACCCCGGTCTTCCGCGTGACAGGCGGAGATACTGTCCACTATACTAACGAGGAGCTGCACCCGCTGTGCTTCGCCCCCAGTCGACTTGACTTCACCGACATCAGCATAAGGAGCCACTACTCCATGAAAAAAAACAAATCAACCTGCCTTGATCTTATTGAGTCTCCCAATATCTTGAATGCTACACATTACAGGGGGTCCTCATTTGGACCACTTTACTATTATTACTATTTTTTTTTACTTTTCATAATGGGAACATGAAAAAAAAGATGGGAAATCATGTGGCAGTAACATCGCATTTACGTGGATCATATCGCCCACTGCTAGAATTCTACCACTGAACCACCAATGCTCGGAAAGGAGGGAGAACGTTTGGAATTAACACCGCATTTACGAGTATATTGCCCACTGCTAAACTTCGTCAACCTATAGATAAAGTGAACAAGTTTTATAGGCATTTGACGAATATAGACGGACTAATGAGTTTCTGAAAAGATTCGGCAGGGAACGGGGGTTGGTCGGGTATGCAAAGGTTGGAGCTCCTTCAAGTAAATCAGGCTTCATTTTAAAGAACCTTACACACATGCAAGCACACACACAACTTAATTAAAAGCACTCCGTTCCTGCATTGGCCGGGAATCGGACCCGGGTCTCCCGCGTGGCAGGCGAGAATTCTACCACTGAACCACCAATGCTCGGCTGGGAGACTTTCGGCCTTCACATTGCCCTGGATTTAGTAATGGTGCGTAACTGTTACACGTCAAATCCAGGTAAAGGGGGGTTGGGTCAATATGCAAAGTTTGGAGCTCCTTCTAGCAAATCAGGCTTGGCCTTCAAGGCTCATTTTAAAGAATCCCACACACATGCAAACACACACCCCTTACTGGAAAGAACTCTGTTCCTGCATTTGCCCGGGAATCAGAGCCAGGCCTCCTGTGTGGCAGGCGAGAATGGATGATGGAAGAGACTTTTTAACTTTTACTCCTCCCATTTGGAGTGAGGGGGAGATGAAAATCTTATCGGCACCCTAGATTACCCTTTGTGAGTATAGTGGTTTACCACATGGAGTGCACATGCTCAAGAACATGGGCACACAACTCGAGTTTCTCTTCAAAGACGCAGAAATCTTTCGCCTTTTACTAAAGATTTCCGTGGAGGGGAACCTTTCCGAGTGACCTGTATTTTTGGGTGCTCTGCTCACAGCAGAGCTGCACTGCAGTTTCAATAGCAGACTAAATCTGACCACACACCAATGTGCATTGGAGCAAAGCGTGCTTTCTCGTGGACCGTGTTTGCAGCCTTTGCGCTTCCTGTGTCGCAACTTCACATTTTTTTTCAGCCAGCATGGAAAGACAGCACTCTCATGACATGATGGCATCCAAACCTTGGGCTTCAGCTACTTTGGCCCTGTCAGTGACTTATGTACTTCCAGCATTCTTTTCTGCTCACAACAGAGCTGTATTGGAGTGTCAAGAGTAAAACTGGCCACCAGCCAATGGGCGGTGGAACGAAGCGCGCCTCACCACGTTCTGTACTTGCGGCCTTTGCGCTTTCTGCGTCGCAGCTCCAGATTTCTTTAGCCCGCATGGAAAGACAGCACTCTCTCGTACATGACGGGATACAAACAAAGATGGCTTCAGCTCCTTTTGCCCTATCAGTGACTTGTGCATTTCAAGCATTCTTTTCAGATGGCTAAAAGCTGGAGTCGGGAACTTGCGTTGGTGGTATAGTGGTGAGCATAGCTGCCTTCCAAGCAGTTGACCCGGGTTCGATTCCCGGCCAACGCATTTGTTTTGGCTCTGGCTGACGTTGAAGCAGAACTCCTTCTGTGACCTCTGTCAGCACCAAAATCTTTTGGATGAGTCGTTCAGCAGCAGCAAAAAGCTGGGTCTCCCCGTCGGGGAATCGAACCCCGGTCTTCCGCGTGACAGGCGGAGATACTGTCCACTATACTAACGAGGAGCTGCACCCGCTGTGCTTCGCCCCCAGTCGACTTGACTTCACCGACATCAGCATAAGGAGCCACTACTCCATGAAAAAAAACAAATCAACCTGCCTTGATCTTATTGAGTCTCCCAATATCTTGAATGCTACACATTACAGGGGGTCCTCATTTGGACCACTTTACTATTATTACTATTTTTTTTACTTTTCATAATGGGAACATGAAAAAAAAGATGGGAAATCATGTGGCAGTAACATCGCATTTACGTGGATCATATCGCCCACTGCTAGAATTCTACCACTGAACCACCAATGCTCGGAAAGGAGGGAGAACGTTTGGAATTAACACCGCATTTACGAGTATATTGCCCACTGCTAAACTTCGTCAACCTATAGATAAAGTGAACAAGTTTTATAGGCATTTGACGAATATAGACGGACTAATGAGTTTCTGAAAAGATTCGGCAGGGAACGGGGGTTGGTCGGTATGCAAAGGTTGGAGCTCCTTCAAGTAAATCAGGCTTCATTTTAAAGAACCTTACACACATGCAAGCACACACACAACTTAATTAAAAGCACTCCGTTCCTGCATTGGCCGGGAATCGGACCCGGGTCTCCCGCGTGGCAGGCGAGAATTCTACCACTGAACCACCAATGCTCGGCTGGGAGACTTTCGGCCTTCACATTGCCCTGGATTTAGTAATGGTGCGTAACTGTTACACGTCAAATCCAGGTAAAGGGGGGTTGGGTCAATATGCAAAGTTTGGAGCTCCTTCTAGCAAATCAGGCTTGGCCTTCAAGGCTCATTTTAAAGAATCCCACACACATGCAAACACACACCCATTACTTGAAAGAACTCTGTTCCTGCATTTGCCCGGGAATCAGAGCCAGGCCTCCTGTGTGGCAGGCGAGAATGGATGATGGAAGAGACTTTTTAACTTTTACTCCTCCCATTTGGAGTGAGGGGGAGATGAAAATCTTATCGGCACCCTAGATTACCCTTTGTGAGTATAGTGGTTTACCACAGGGAGCGCACATGCTCAAGCGCATGGGCACACAACTCGAGTTTCTCTTCATAGACGCATAAATCTTTCGCCTTTTACTAAAGATTTCCGTGGAGGGGAACCTTTCCGAGTGACCTGTATTTTTGGGTGCTCTGCTCACAGCAGAGCTGCACTGCAGTTTCAATAGCAGACTAAATCTGACCACACACCAATGTGCATTGGAGCAAAGCGTGCTTTCTCGTGGACCGTGTTTGCAGCCTTTGCGCTTCCTGTGTCGCAACTTCACATTTTTTTTCAGCCAGCATGGAAAGACAGCACTCTCATGACATGATGGGATCCAAACCTTGGGCTTCAGCTACTTTGGCCCTGTCAGTGACTTATGTACTTCCAGCATTCTTTTCTGCTCACAACAGAGCTGTATTGGAGTGTCAAGAGTAAAACTGGCCACCAGCCAATGGGCGGTGGAACGAAGCGCGCCTCACCACGTTCTGTACTTGCGGCCTTTGCGCTTTCTGCGTCGCAGCTCCAGATTTCTTTAGCCCGCATGGAAAGACAGCACTCTCTCGTACATGACGGGATACAAACAAAGATGGCTTCAGCTCCTTTTGCCCTATCAGTGACTTGTGCATTTCAAGCATTCTTTTCAGATGGCTAAAAGCTGGAGTCGGGAACTTGCGTTGGTGGTATAGTGGTGAGCATAGCTGCCTTCCAAGCAGTTGACCCGGGTTCGATTCCCGGCCAACGCATTTGTTTTGGCTCTGGCTGACGTTGAAGCAGAACTCCTTCTGTGACCTCTGTCAGCACCAAAATCTTTTGGATGAGTCGTTCAGCAGCAGCAAAGAGCTGGGTCTCCCCGTCGGGGAATCGAACCCCGGTCTTCCGCGTGACAGGCGGAGATACTGTCCACTATACTAACGAGGAGCTGTACCCGCTGTGCTTCGCCCCCAGCCGACTTGACTTCACCGACATCAGCATAAGGAGCCACTACTCCATGAAAAAAACAAATCAACCTGCCTTGATCTTATTGAGTCTCCCAATATCTTGAATGCTACACATTACAGGGGGTCCTCATTTGGACCACTTTACTATTATTACTATATTTTTTTTACTTTTCATAATGGGAACATGAAAAAAAGGATGGGAAATCATGTGGCAGTAACATCGCATTTACGTGGATCATATCGCCCACTGCTAGAATTCTACCACTGAACCACCAATGCTCGGAAAGGAGGGAGAACGTTTGGAATTAACACCGCATTTACGAGTATATTGCCCACTGCTAAACTTCGTCAACCTATAGATAAAGTGAACAAGTTTTATAGGCATTTGACGAATATAGACGGACTAATGAGTTTCTGAAAAGATTCGGCAGGGAACGGGGGTTGGTCGGGTATGCAAAGGTTGGAGCTCCTTCAAGTAAATCAGGCTTCATTTTAAAGAACCTTACACACATGCAAGCACACACACAACTTAATTAAAAGCACTCCGTTCCTGCATTGGCCGGGAATCGGACCCGGGTCTCCCGCGTGGCAGGCGAGAATTCTACCACTGAACCACCAATGCTCGGCTGGGAGACTTTCGGCCTTCACATTGCCCTGGATTTAGTAATGGTGCGTAACTGTTACACGTCAAATCCAGGTAAAGGGGGGTTGGGTCAATATGCAAAGTTTGGAGCTCCTTCTAGCAAATCAGGCTTGGCCTTCAAGGCTCATTTTAAAGAATCCCACACACATGCAAACACACACCCCTTACTGGAAAGAACTCTGTTCCTGCATTTGCCCGGGAATCAGAGCCAGGCCTCCTGTGTGGCAGGCGAGAATGGATGATGGAAGAGACTTTTTAACTTTTACTCCTCCCATTTGGAGTGAGGGGGAGATGAAAATCTTATCGGCACCCTAGATTACCCTTTGTGAGTATAGTGGTTTACCACATGGAGCGCACATGCTCAAGAGCATGGGCACACAACTCGAGTTTCTCTTCAAAGACGCAGAAATCTTTCGCCTTTTACTAAAGATTTCCGTGGAGGGGAACCTTTCCGAGTGACCTGTATTTTTGGGTGCTCTGCTCACAGCAGAGCTGCACTGCAGTTTCAATAGCAGACTAAATCTGACCACACACCAATGTGCATTGGAGCAAAGCGTGCTTTCTCGTGGACCGTGTTTGCAGCCTTTGCGCTTCCTGTGTCGCAACTTCACATTTTTTTTCAGCCAGCATGGAAAGACAGCACTCTCATGACATGATGGCATCCAAACCTTGGGCTTCAGCTACTTTGGCCCTGTCAGTGACTTATGTACTTCCAGCATTCTTTTCTGCTCACAACAGAGCTGTATTGGAGTGTCAAGAGTAAAACTGGCCACCAGCCAATGGGCGGTGGAACGAAGCGCGCCTCACCACGTTCTGTACTTGCGGCCTTTGCGCTTTCTGCGTCGCAGCTCCAGATTTCTTTAGCCCGCATGGAAAGACAGCACTCTCTCGTACATGACGGGATACAAACAAAGATGGCTTCAGCTCCTTTTGCCCTATCAGTGACTTGTGCATTTCAAGCATTCTTTTCAGATGGCTAAAAGCTGGAGTCGGGAACTTGCGTTGGTGGTATAGTGGTGAGCATAGCTGCCTTCCAAGCAGTTGACCCGGGTTCGATTCCCGGCCAACGCATTTGTTTTGGCTCTGGCTGACGTTGAAGCAGAACTCCTTCTGTGACCTCTGTCAGCACCAAAATCTTTTGGATGAGTCGTTCAGCAGCAGCAAACAGCTGGGTCTCCCCGTCGGGGAATCGAACCCCGGTCTTCCGCGTGACAGGCGGAGATACTGTCCACTATACTAACGAGGAGCTGCACCCGCTGTGCTTCGCCCCCAGTCGACTTGACTTCACCGACATCAGCATAAGGAGCCACTACTCCATGAAAAAAAACAAATCAACCTGCCTTGATCTTATTGAGTCTCCCAATATCTTGAATGCTACACATTACAGGGGGTCCTCATTTGGACCACTTTACTATTATTACTATTTTTTTTTACTTTTCATAATGGGAACATGAAAAAAAAGATGGGAAATCATGTGGCAGTAACATCGCATTTACGTGGATCATATCGCCCACTGCTAGAATTCTACCACTGAACCACCAATGCTCGGAAAGGAGGGAGAACGTTTGGAATTAACACCGCATTTACGAGTATATTGCCCACTGCTAAACTTCGTCAACCTATAGATAAAGTGAACAAGTTTTATAGGCATTTGACGAATATAGACGGACTAATGAGTTTCTGAAAAGATTCGGCAGGGAACGGGGGTTGGTCGGTATGCAAAGGTTGGAGCTCCTTCAAGTAAATCAGGCTTCATTTTAAAGAACCTTACACACATGCAAGCACACACACAACTTAATTAAAAGCACTCCGTTCCTGCATTGGCCGGGAATCGGACCCGGGTCTCCCGCGTGGCAGGCGAGAATTCTACCACTGAACCACCAATGCTCGGCTGGGAGACTTTCGGCCTTCACATTGCCCTGGATTTAGTAATGGTGCGTAACTGTTACACGTCAAATCCAGGTAAAGGGGGGTTGGGTCAATATGCAAAGTTTGGAGCTCCTTCTAGCAAATCAGGCTTGGCCTTCAAGGCTCATTTTAAAGAATCCCACACACATGCAAACACACACCCATTACTTGAAAGAACTCTGTTCCTGCATTTGCCCGGGAATCAGAGCCAGGCCTCCTGTGTGGCAGGCGAGAATGGATGATGGAAGAGACTTTTTAACTTTTACTCCTCCCATTTGGAGTGAGGGGGAGATGAAAATCTTATCGGCACCCTAGATTACCCTTTGTGAGTATAGTGGTTTACCACAGGGAGCGCACATGCTCAAGCGCATGGGCACACAACTCGAGTTTCTCTTCATAGACGCATAAATCTTTCGCCTTTTACTAAAGATTTCCGTGGAGGGGAACCTTTCCGAGTGACCTGTATTTTTGGGTGCTCTGCTCACAGCAGAGCTGCACTGCAGTTTCAATAGCAGACTAAATCTGACCACACACCAATGTGCATTGGAGCAAAGCGTGCTTTCTCGTGGACCGTGTTTGCAGCCTTTGCGCTTCCTGTGTCGCAACTTCACATTTTTTTTCAGCCAGCATGGAAAGACAGCACTCTCATGACATGATGGGATCCAAACCTTGGGCTTCAGCTACTTTGGCCCTGTCAGTGACTTATGTACTTCCAGCATTCTTTTCTGCTCACAACAGAGCTGTATTGGAGTGTCAAGAGTAAAACTGGCCACCAGCCAATGGGCGGTGGAACGAAGCGCGCCTCACCACGTTCTGTACTTGCGGCCTTTGCGCTTTCTGCGTCGCAGCTCCAGATTTCTTTAGCCCGCATGGAAAGACAGCACTCTCTCGTACATGACGGGATACAAACAAAGATGGCTTCAGCTCCTTTTGCCCTATCAGTGACTTGTGCATTTCAAGCATTCTTTTCAGATGGCTAAAAGCTGGAGTCGGGAACTTGCGTTGGTGGTATAGTGGTGAGCATAGCTGCCTTCCAAGCAGTTGACCCGGGTTCGATTCCCGGCCAACGCATTTGTTTTGGCTCTGGCTGACGTTGAAGCAGAACTCCTTCTGTGACCTCTGTCAGCACCAAAATCTTTTGGATGAGTCGTTCAGCAGCAGCAAAGAGCTGGGTCTCCCCGTCGGGGAATCGAACCCCGGTCTTCCGCGTGACAGGCGGAGATACTGTCCACTATACTAACGAGGAGCTGTACCCGCCGTGCTTCGCCCCCAGCCGACTTGACTTCACCGACATCAGCATAAGGAGCCACTACTCCATGAAAAAAACAAATCAACCTACCTTGATCTTATTGAGTCTCCCAATATCTTGAATGCTACACATTACAGGGGGTCCTCATTTGGACCACTTTACTATTATTACTATATTTTTTTTACTTTTCATAATGGGAACATGAAAAAAAGGATGGGAAATCATGTGGCAGTAACATCGCATTTACGTGGATCATATCGCCCACTGCTAGAATTCTACCACTGAACCACCAATGCTCGGAAAGGAGGGAGAACGTTTGGAATTAACACCGCATTTACGAGTATATTGCCCACTGCTAAACTTCGTCAACCTATAGATAAAGTGAACAAGTTTTATAGGCATTTGACGAATATAGACGGACTAATGAGTTTCTGAAAAGATTCGGCAGGGAACGGGGGTTGGTCGGGTATGCAAAGGTTGGAGCTCCTTCAAGTAAATCAGGCTTCATTTTAAAGAACCTTACACACATGCAAGCACACACACAACTTAATTAAAAGCACTCCGTTCCTGCATTGGCCGGGAATCGGACCCGGGTCTCCCGCGTGGCAGGCGAGAATTCTACCACTGAACCACCAATGCTCGGCTGGGAGACTTTCGGCCTTCACATTGCCCTGGATTTAGTAATGGTGCGTAACTGTTACACGTCAAATCCAGGTAAAGGGGGGTTGGGTCAATATGCAAAGTTTGGAGCTCCTTCTAGCAAATCAGGCTTGGCCTTCAAGGCTCATTTTAAAGAATCCCACACACATGCAAACACACACCCCTTACTTGAAAGAACTCTGTTCCTGCATTTGCCCGGGAATCAGAGCCAGGCCTCCTGTGTGGCAGGCGAGAATGGATGATGGAAGAGACTTTTTAACTTTTACTCCTCCCATTTGGAGTGAGGGGGAGATGAAAATCTTATCGGCACCCTAGATTACCCTTTGTGAGTATAGTGGTTTACCACATGGAGCGCACATGCTCAAGAGCATGGGCACACAACTCGAGTTTCTCTTCAAAGACGCAGAAATCTTTCGCCTTTTACTAAAGATTTCCGTGGAGGGGAACCTTTCCGAGTGACCTGTATTTTTGGGTGCTCTGCTCACAGCAGAGCTGCACTGCAGTTTCAATAGCAGACTAAATCTGACCACACACCAATGTGCATTGGAGCAAAGCGTGCTTTCTCGTGGACCGTGTTTGCAGCCTTTGCGCTTCCTGTGTCGCAACTTCACATTTTTTATCAGCCAGCATGGAAAGACAGCACTCTCATGACATGATGGGATCCAAACCTTGGGCTTCAGCTACTTTGGCCCTGTCAGTGACTTATGTACTTCCAGCATTCTTTTCTGCTCACAACAGAGCTGTATTGGAGTGTCAAGAGTAAAACTGGCCACCAGCCAATGGGCGGTGGAACGAAGCGCGCCTCACCACGTTCTGTACTTGCGGCCTTTGCGCTTTCTGCGTCGCAGCTCCAGATTTCTTTAGCCCGCATGGAAAGACAGCACTCTCTCGTACATGACGGGATACAAACAAAGATGGCTTCAGCTCCTTTTGCCCTATCAGTGACTTGTGCATTTCAAGCATTCTTTTCAGATGGCTAAAAGCTGGAGTCGGGAACTTGCGTTGGTGGTATAGTGGTGAGCATAGCTGCCTTCCAAGCAGTTGACCCGGGTTCGATTCCCGGCCAACGCATTTGTTTTGGCTCTGGCTGACGTTGAAGCAGAACTCCTTCTGTGACCTCTGTCAGCACCAAAATCTTTTGGATGAGTCGTTCAGCAGCAGCAAAGAGCTGGGTCTCCCCGTCGGGGAATCGAACCCCGGTCTTCCGCGTGACAGGCGGAGATACTGTCTACTATACTAACGAGGAGCTGTACCCGCTGTGCTTCGCCCCCAGTCGACTTGACTTCACCGACATCAGCATAAGGAGCCACTACTCCATGAAAAAAAACAAATCAACCTGCCTTGATCTTATTGAGTCTCCCAATATCTTGAATGCTACACATTACAGGGGGTCCTCATTTGGACCACTTTACTATTATTACTATTTTTTTTTACTTTTCATAATGGGAACATGAAAAAAAAGATGGGAAATCATGTGGCAGTAACATCGCATTTACGTGGATCATATCGCCCACTGCTAGAATTCTACCACTGAACCACCAATGCTCGGAAAGGAGGGAGAACGTTTGGAATTAACACCGCATTTACGAGTATATTGCCCACTGCTAAACTTCGTCAACCTATAGATAAAGTGAACAAGTTTTATAGGCATTTGACGAATATAGACGGACTAATGAGTTTCTGAAAAGATTCGGCAGGGAATGGGGGTTGGTCGGTATGCAAAGGTTGGAGCTCCTTCAAGTAAATCAGGCTTCATTTTAAAGAACCTTACACACATGCAAGCACACACACAACTTAATTAAAAGCACTCCGTTCCTGCATTGGCCGGGAATCGGACCCGGGTCTCCCGCGTGGCAGGCGAGAATTCTACCACTGAACCACCAATGCTCGGCTGGGAGACTTTCGGCCTTCACATTGCCCTGGATTTAGTAATGGTGCGTAACTGTTACACGTCAAATCCAGGTAAAGGGGGGTTGGGTCAATATGCAAAGTTTGGAGCTCCTTCTAGCAAATCAGGCTTGGCCTTCAAGGCTCATTTTAAAGAATCCCACACACATGCAAACACACCCATTACTTGAAAGAACTCTGTTCCTGCATTTGCCCGGGAATCAGAGCCAGGCCTCCTGTGTGGCAGGCGAGAATGGATGATGGAAGAGACTTTTTAACTTTTACTCCTCCCATTTGGAGTGAGGGGGAGATGAAAATCTTATCGGCACCCTAGATTACCCTTTGTGAGTATAGTGGTTTACCACAGGGAGCGCACATGCTCAAGCGCATGGGCACACAACTCGAGTTTCTCTTCATAGACGCATAAATCTTTCGCCTTTTACTAAAGATTTCCGTGGAGGGGAACCTTTCCGAGTGACCTGTATTTTTGGGTGCTCTGCTCACAGCAGAGCTGCACTGCAGTTTCAATAGCAGACTAAATCTGACCACACACCAATGTGCATTGGAGCAAAGCGTGCTTTCTCGTGGACCGTGTTTGCAGCCTTTGCGCTTCCTGTGTCGCAACTTCACATTTTTTTTCAGCCAGCATGGAAAGACAGCACTCTCATGACATGATGGGATCCAAACCTTGGGCTTCAGCTACTTTGGCCCTGTCAGTGACTTATGTACTTCCAGCATTCTTTTCTGCTCACAACAGAGCTGTATTGGAGTGTCAAGAGTAAAACTGGCCACCAGCCAATGGGCGGTGGAACGAAGCGCGCCTCACCACGTTCTGTACTTGCGGCCTTTGCGCTTTCTGCGTCGCAGCTCCAGATTTCTTTAGCCCGCATGGAAAGACAGCACTCTCTCGTACATGACGGGATACAAACAAAGATGGCTTCAGCTCCTTTTGCCCTATCAGTGACTTGTGCATTTCAAGCATTCTTTTCAGATGGCTAAAAGCTGGAGTCGGGAACTTGCGTTGGTGGTATAGTGGTGAGCATAGCTGCCTTCCAAGCAGTTGACCCGGGTTCGATTCCCGGCCAACGCATTTGTTTTGGCTCTGGCTGACGTTGAAGCAGAACTCCTTCTGTGACCTCTGTCAGCACCAAAATCTTTTGGATGAGTCGTTCAGCAGCAGCAAAGAGCTGGGTCTCCCCGTCGGGGAATCGAACCCCGGTCTTCCGCGTGACAGGCGGAGATACTGTCCACTATACTAACGAGGAGCTGTACCCGCCGTGCTTCGCCCCCAGCCGACTTGACTTCACCGACATCAGCATAAGGAGCCACTACTCCATGAAAAAAACAAATCAACCTACCTTGATCTTATTGAGTCTCCCAATATCTTGAATGCTACACATTACAGGGGGTCCTCATTTGGACCACTTTACTATTATTACTATATTTTTTTTACTTTTCATAATGGGAACATGAAAAAAAGGATGGGAAATCATGTGGCAGTAACATCGCATTTACGTGGATCATATCGCCCACTGCTAGAATTCTACCACTGAACCACCAATGCTCGGAAAGGAGGGAGAACGTTTGGAATTAACACCGCATTTACGAGTATATTGCCCACTGCTAAACTTCGTCAACCTATAGATAAAGTGAACAAGTTTTATAGGCATTTGACGAATATAGACGGACTAATGAGTTTCTGAAAAGATTCGGCAGGGAACGGGGGTTGGTCGGGTATGCAAAGGTTGGAGCTCCTTCAAGTAAATCAGGCTTCATTTTAAAGAACCTTACACACATGCAAGCACACACACAACTTAATTAAAAGCACTCCGTTCCTGCATTGGCCGGGAATCGGACCCGGGTCTCCCGCGTGGCAGGCGAGAAATCTACCACTGAACCACCAATGCTCGGCTGGGAGACTTTTGGCCTTCACATTGCCCTGGATTTAGTAATGGTGCGTAACTGTTACACGTCAAATCCAGGTAAAGGGGGGTTGGGTCAATATGCAAAGTTTGGAGCTCCTTCTAGCAAATCAGGCTTGGCCTTCAAGGCTCATTTTAAAGAATCCCACACACATGCAAACACACACCCCTTACTTGAAAGAACTCTGTTCCTGCATTTGCCCGGGAATCAGAGCCAGGCCTCCTGTGTGGCAGGCGAGAATGGATGATGGAAGAGACTTTTTAACTTTTACTCCTCCCATTTGGAGTGAGGGGGAGATGAAAATCTTATCGGCACCCTAGATTACCCTTTGTGAGTATAGTGGTTTACCACAGGGAGCGCACATGCTCAAGCGCATGGGCACACAACTCGAGTTTCTCTTCAAAGACGCATAAATCTTTCGCCTTTTACTAAAGATTTCCGTGGAGGGGAACCTTTCCGAGTGACCTGTATTTTTGGGTGCTCTGCTCACAGCAGAGCTGCACTGCAGTTTCAATAGCAGACTAAATCTGACCACACACCAATGTGCATTGGAGCAAAGCGTGCTTTCTCGTGGACCGTGTTTGCAGCCTTTGCGCTTCCTGTGTCGCAACTTCACTTTTTTTTTCAGCCAGCATGGAAAGACAGCACTCTCATGACATGATGGGATCCAAACCTTGGGCTTCAGCTACTTTGGCCCTGTCAGTGACTTATGTACTTCCAGCATTCTTTTCTGCTCACAACAGAGCTGTATTGGAGTGTCAAGAGTAAAACTGGCCACCAGCCAATGGGCGGTGGAACGAAGCGCGCCTCACCACGTTCTGTACTTGCGGCCTTTGCGCTTTCTGCGTCGCAGCTCCAGATTTCTTTAGCCCGCATGGAAAGACAGCACTCTCTCGTACATGACGGGATACAAACAAAGATGGCTTCAGCTCCTTTTGCCCTATCAGTGACTTGTGCATTTCAAGCATTCTTTTCAGATGGCTAAAAGCTGGAGTCGGGAACTTGCGTTGGTGGTATAGTGGTGAGCATAGCTGCCTTCCAAGCAGTTGACCCGGGTTCGATTCCCGGCCAACGCATTTGTTTTGGCTCTGGCTGACGTTGAAGCAGAACTCCTTCTGTGACCTCTGTCAGCACCAAAATCTTTTGGATGAGTCGTTCAGCAGCAGCAAAGAGCTGGGTCTCCCCGTCGGGGAATCGAACCCCGGTCTTCCGCGTGACAGGCGGAGATACTGTCCACTATACTAACGAGGAGCTGCACCCGCTGTGCTTCGCCCCCAGTCGACTTGACTTCACCGACATCAGCATAAGGAGCCACTACTCCATGAAAAAAAACAAATCAACCTGCCTTGATCTTATTGAGTCTCCCAATATCTTGAATGCTACACATTACAGGGGGTCCTCATTTGGACCACTTTACTATTATTACTATTTTTTTTTACTTTTCATAATGGGAACATGAAAAAAAAGATGGGAAATCATGTGGCAGTAACATCGCATTTACTTGGATCATATCGCCCACTGCTAGAATTCTACCACTGAACCACCAATGCTCGGAAAGGAGGGAGAACGTTTGGAATTAACACCGCATTTACGAGTATATTGCCCACTGCTAAACTTCGTCAACCTATAGATAAAGTGAACAAGTTTTATAGGCATTTGACGAATATAGACGGACTAATGAGTTTCTGAAAAGATTCGGCAGGGAACGGGGGTTGGTCGGGTATGCAAAGGTTGGAGCTCCTTCAAGTAAATCAGGCTTCATTTTAAAGAACCTTACACACATGCAAGCACACACACAACTTAATTAAAAGCACTCCGTTCCTGCATTGGCCGGGAATCGGACCCGGGTCTCCCGCGTGGCAGGCGAGAATTCTACCACTGAACCACCAATGCTCGGCTGGGAGACTTTCGGCCTTCACATTGCCCTGGATTTAGTAATGGTGCGTAACTGTTACACGTCAAATCCAGGTAAAGGGGGGTTGGGTCAATATGCAAAGTTTGGAGCTCCTTCTAGCAAATCAGGCTTGGCCTTCAAGGCTCATTTTAAAGAATCCCACACACATGCAAACACACACCCCTTACTTGAAAGAACTCTGTTCCTGCATTTGCCCGGGAATCAGAGCCAGGCCTCCTGTGTGGCAGGCGAGAATGGATGATGGAAGAGACTTTTTAACTTTTACTCCTCCCATTTGGAGTGAGGGGGAGATGAAAATCTTATCGGCACCCTAGATTACCCTTTGTGAGTATAGTGGTTTACCACATGGAGCGCACATGCTCAAGAGCATGGGCACACAACTCGAGTTTCTCTTCAAAGATGCAGAAATTTTTCGCCTTTTACTAAAGATTTCCGTGGAGGGGAACCTTTCCGAGTGACCTGTATTTTTGGGTGCTCTGCTCACAGCAGAGCTGCACTGCAGTTTCAATAGCAGACTAAATCTGACCACACACCAATGTGCATTGGAGCAAAGCGTGCTTTCTCGTGGACCGTGTTTGCAGCCTTTGCGCTTCCTGTGTCGCAACTTCACATTTTTTTTCAGCCAGCATGGAAAGACAGCACTCTCATGACATGATGGGATCCAAACCTTGGGCTTCAGCTACTTTGGCCCTGTCAGTGACTTATGTACTTCCAGCATTCTTTTCTGCTCACAACAGAGCTGTATTGGAGTGTCAAGAGTAAAACTGGCCACCAGCCAATGGGCGGTGGAACGAAGCGCGCCTCACCACGTTCTGTACTTGCGGCCTTTGCGCTTTCTGCGTCGCAGCTCCAGATTTCTTTAGCCCGCATGGAAAGACAGCACTCTCTCGTACATGACGGGATACAAACAAAGATGGCTTCAGCTCCTTTTGCCCTATCAGTGACTTGTGCATTTCAAGCATTCTTTTCAGATGGCTAAAAGCTGGAGTCGGGAACTTGCGTTGGTGGTATAGTGGTGAGCATAGCTGCCTTCCAAGCAGTTGACCCGGGTTCGATTCCCGGCCAACGCATTTGTTTTGGCTCTGGCTGACGTTGAAGCAGAACTCCTTCTGTGACCTCTGTCAGCACCAAAATCTTTTGGATGAGTCGTTCAGCAGCAGCAAAGAGCTGGGTCTCCCCGTCGGGGAATCGAACCCCGGTCTTCCGCGTGACAGGCGGAGATACTGTCTACTATACTAACGAGGAGCTGTACCCGCTGTGCTTCGCCCCCAGTCGACTTGACTTCACCGACATCAGCATAAGGAGCCACTACTCCATGAAAAAAAACAAATCAACCTGCCTTGATCTTATTGAGTCTCCCAATATCTTGAATGCTACACATTACAGGGGGTCCTCATTTGGACCACTTTACTATTATTACTATTTTTTTTTACTTTTCATAATGGGAACATGAAAAAAAAGATGGGAAATCATGTGGCAGTAACATCGCATTTACGTGGATCATATCGCCCACTGCTAGAATTCTACCACTGAACCACCAATGCTCGGAAAGGAGGGAGAACGTTTGGAATTAACACCGCATTTACGAGTATATTGCCCACTGCTAAACTTCGTCAACCTATAGATAAAGTGAACAAGTTTTATAGGCATTTGACGAATATAGACGGACTAATGAGTTTCTGAAAAGATTCGGCAGGGAACGGGGGTTGGTCGGTATGCAAAGGTTGGAGCTCCTTCAAGTAAATCAGGCTTCATTTTAAAGAACCTTACACACATGCAAGCACACACACAACTTAATTAAAAGCACTCCGTTCCTGCATTGGCCGGGAATCGGACCCGGGTCTCCCGCGTGGCAGGCGAGAATTCTACCACTGAACCACCAATGCTCGGCTGGGAGACTTTCGGCCTTCACATTGCCCTGGATTTAGTAATGGTGCGTAACTGTTACACGTCAAATCCAGGTAAAGGGGGGTTGGGTCAATATGCAAAGTTTGGAGCTCCTTCTAGCAAATCAGGCTTGGCCTTCAAGGCTCATTTTAAAGAATCCCACACACATGCAAACACACACCCATTACTTGAAAGAACTCTGTTCCTGCATTTGCCCGGGAATCAGAGCCAGGCCTCCTGTGTGGCAGGCGAGAATGGATGATGGAAGAGACTTTTTAACTTTTACTCCTCCCATTTGGAGTGAGGGGGAGATGAAAATCTTATCGGCACCCTAGATTACCCTTTGTGAGTATAGTGGTTTACCACAGGGAGCGCACATGCTCAAGCGCATGGGCACACAACTCGAGTTTCTCTTCATAGACGCATAAATCTTTCGCCTTTTACTAAAGATTTCCGTGGAGGGGAACCTTTCCGAGTGACCTGTATTTTTGGGTGCTCTGCTCACAGCAGAGCTGCACTGCAGTTTCAATAGCAGACTAAATCTGACCACACACCAATGTGCATTGGAGCAAAGCGTGCTTTCTCGTGGACCGTGTTTGCAGCCTTTGCGCTTCCTGTGTCGCAACTTCACATTTTTTTTCAGCCAGCATGGAAAGACAGCACTCTCATGACATGATGGGATCCAAACCTTGGGCTTCAGCTACTTTGGCCCTGTCAGTGACTTATGTACTTCCAGCATTCTTTTCTGCTCACAACAGAGCTGTATTGGAGTGTCAAGAGTAAAACTGGCCACCAGCCAATGGGCGGTGGAACGAAGCGCGCCTCACCACGTTCTGTACTTGCGGCCTTTGCGCTTTCTGCGTCGCAGCTCCAGATTTCTTTAGCCCGCATGGAAAGACAGCACTCTCTCGTACATGACGGGATACAAACAAAGATGGCTTCAGCTCCTTTTGCCCTATCAGTGACTTGTGCATTTCAAGCATTCTTTTCAGATGGCTAAAAGCTGGAGTCGGGAACTTGCGTTGGTGGTATAGTGGTGAGCATAGCTGCCTTCCAAGCAGTTGACCCGGGTTCGATTCCCGGCCAACGCATTTGTTTTGGCTCTGGCTGACGTTGAAGCAGAACTCCTTCTGTGACCTCTGTCAGCACCAAAATCTTTTGGATGAGTCGTTCAGCAGCAGCAAAGAGCTGGGTCTCCCCGTCGGGGAATCGAACCCCGGTCTTCCGCGTGACAGGCGGAGATACTGTCCACTATACTAACGAGGAGCTGTACCCGCCGTGCTTCGCCCCCAGCCGACTTGACTTCACCGACATCAGCATAAGGAGCCACTACTCCATGAAAAAAACAAATCAACCTACCTTGATCTTATTGAGTCTCCCAATATCTTGAATGCTACACATTACAGGGGGTCCTCATTTGGACCACTTTACTATTATTACTATATTTTTTTTACTTTTCATAATGGGAACATGAAAAAAAGGATGGGAAATCATGTGGCAGTAACATCGCATTTACGTGGATCATATCGCCCACTGCTAGAATTCTACCACTGAACCACCAATGCTCGGAAAGGAGGGAGAACGTTTGGAATTAACACCGCATTTACGAGTATATTGCCCACTGCTAAACTTCGTCAACCTATAGATAAAGTGAACAAGTTTTATAGGCATTTGACGAATATAGACGGACTAATGAGTTTCTGAAAAGATTCGGCAGGGAACGGGGGTTGGTCGGGTATGCAAAGGTTGGAGCTCCTTCAAGTAAATCAGGCTTCATTTTAAAGAACCTTACACACATGCAAGCACACACACAACTTAATTAAAAGCACTCCGTTCCTGCATTGGCCGGGAATCGGACCCGGGTCTCCCGCGTGGCAGGCGAGAAATCTACCACTGAACCACCAATGCTCGGCTGGGAGACTTTTGGCCTTCACATTGCCCTGGATTTAGTAATGGTGCGTAACTGTTACACGTCAAATCCAGGTAAAGGGGGGTTGGGTCAATATGCAAAGTTTGGAGCTCCTTCTAGCAAATCAGGCTTGGCCTTCAAGGCTCATTTTAAAGAATCCCACACACATGCAAACACACACCCCTTACTTGAAAGAACTCTGTTCCTGCATTTGCCCGGGAATCAGAGCCAGGCCTCCTGTGTGGCAGGCGAGAATGGATGATGGAAGAGACTTTTTAACTTTTACTCCTCCCATTTGGAGTGAGGGGGAGATGAAAATCTTATCGGCACCCTAGATTACCCTTTGTGAGTATAGTGGTTTACCACAGGGAGCGCACATGCTCAAGCGCATGGGCACACAACTCGAGTTTCTCTTCAAAGACGCATAAATCTTTCGCCTTTTACTAAAGATTTCCGTGGAGGGGAACCTTTCCGAGTGACCTGTATTTTTGGGTGCTCTGCTCACAGCAGAGCTGCACTGCAGTTTCAATAGCAGACTGAATCTGACCACACACCAATGTGCATTGGAGCAAAGCGTGCTTTCTCGTGGACCGTGTTTGCAGCCTTTGCGCTTCCTGTGTCGCAACTTCACTTTTTTTTTCAGCCAGCATGGAAAGACAGCACTCTCATGACATGATGGGATCCAAACCTTGGGCTTCAGCTACTTTGGCCCTGTCAGTGACTTATGTACTTCCAGCATTCTTTTCTGCTCACAACAGAGCTGTATTGGAGTGTCAAGAGTAAAACTGGCCACCAGCCAATGGGCGGTGGAACGAAGCGCGCCTCACCACGTTCTGTACTTGCGGCCTTTGCGCTTTCTGCGTCGCAGCTCCAGATTTCTTTAGCCCGCATGGAAAGACAGCACTCTCTCGTACATGACGGGATACAAACAAAGATGGCTTCAGCTCCTTTTGCCCTATCAGTGACTTGTGCATTTCAAGCATTCTTTTCAGATGGCTAAAAGCTGGAGTCGGGAACTTGCGTTGGTGGTATAGTGGTGAGCATAGCTGCCTTCCAAGCAGTTGACCCGGGTTCGATTCCCGGCCAACGCATTTGTTTTGGCTCTGGCTGACGTTGAAGCAGAACTCCTTCTGTGACCTCTGTCAGCACCAAAATCTTTTGGATGAGTCGTTCAGCAGCAGCAAAGAGCTGGGTCTCCCCGTCGGGGAATCGAACCCCGGTCTTCCGCGTGACAGGCGGAGATACTGTCCACTATACTAACGAGGAGCTGCACCCGCTGTGCTTCGCCCCCAGTCGACTTGACTTCACCGACATCAGCATAAGGAGCCACTACTCCATGAAAAAAAACAAATCAACCTGCCTTGATCTTATTGAGTCTCCCAATATCTTGAATGCTACACATTACAGGGGGTCCTCATTTGGACCACTTTACTATTATTACTATTTTTTTTTACTTTTCATAATGGGAACATGAAAAAAAAGATGGGAAATCATGTGGCAGTAACATCGCATTTACGTGGATCATATCGCCCACTGCTAGAATTCTACCACTGAACCACCAATGCTCGGAAAGGAGGGAGAACGTTTGGAATTAACACCGCATTTACGAGTATATTGCCCACTGCTAAACTTCGTCAACCTATAGATAAAGTGAACAAGTTTTATAGGCATTTGACGAATATAGACGGACTAATGAGTTTCTGAAAAGATTCGGCAGGGAACGGGGGTTGGTCGGGTATGCAAAGGTTGGAGCTCCTTCAAGTAAATCAGGCTTCATTTTAAAGAACCTTACACACATGCAAGCACACACACAACTTAATTAAAAGCACTCCGTTCCTGCATTGGCCGGGAATCGGACCCGGGTCTCCCGCGTGGCAGGCGAGAATTCTACCACTGAACCACCAATGCTCGGCTGGGAGACTTTCGGCCTTCACATTGCCCTGGATTTAGTAATGGTGCGTAACTGTTACACGTCAAATCCAGGTAAAGGGGGGTTGGGTCAATATGCAAAGTTTGGAGCTCCTTCTAGCAAATCAGGCTTGGCCTTCAAGGCTCATTTTAAAGAATCCCACACACATGCAAACACACACCCCTTACTTGAAAGAACTCTGTTCCTGCATTTGCCCGGGAATCAGAGCCAGGCCTCCTGTGTGGCAGGCGAGAATGGATGATGGAAGAGACTTTTTAACTTTTACTCCTCCCATTTGGAGTGAGGGGGAGATGAAAATCTTATCGGCACCCTAGATTACCCTTTGTGAGTATAGTGGTTTACCACATGGAGCGCACATGCTCAAGAGCATGGGCACACAACTCGAGTTTCTCTTCAAAGACGCAGAAATCTTTCGCCTTTTACTAAAGATTTCCGTGGAGGGGAACCTTTCCGAGTGACCTGTATTTTTGGGTGCTCTGCTCACAGCAGAGCTGCACTGCAGTTTCAATAGCAGACTAAATCTGACCACACACCAATGTGCATTGGAGCAAAGCGTGCTTTCTCGTGGACCGTGTTTGCAGCCTTTGCGCTTCCTGTGTCGCAACTTCACATTTTTTTTCAGCCAGCATGGAAAGACAGCACTCTCATGACATGATGGCATCCAAACCTTGGGCTTCAGCTACTTTGGCCCTGTCAGTGACTTATGTACTTCCAGCATTCTTTTCTGCTCACAACAGAGCTGTATTGGAGTGTCAAGAGTAAAACTGGCCACCAGCCAATGGGCGGTGGAACGAAGCGCGCCTCACCACGTTCTGTACTTGCGGCCTTTGCGCTTTCTGCGTCGCAGCTCCAGATTTCTTTAGCCCGCATGGAAAGACAGCACTCTCTCGTACATGACGGGATACAAACAAAGATGGCTTCAGCTCCTTTTGCCCTATCAGTGACTTGTGCATTTCAAGCATTCTTTTCAGATGGCTAAAAGCTGGAGTCGGGAACTTGCGTTGGTGGTATAGTGGTGAGCATAGCTGCCTTCCAAGCAGTTGACCCGGGTTCGATTCCCGGCCAACGCATTTGTTTTGGCTCTGGCTGACGTTGAAGCAGAACTCCTTCTGTGACCTCTGTCAGCACCAAAATCTTTTGGATGAGTCGTTCAGCAGCAGCAAAGAGCTGGGTCTCCCCGTCGGGGAATCGAACCCCGGTCTTCCGCGTGACAGGCGGAGATACTGTCCACTATACTAACGAGGAGCTGCACCCGCTGTGCTTCGCCCCCAGTCGACTTGACTTCACCGACATCAGCATAAGGAGCCACTACTCCATGAAAAAAAACAAATCAACCTGCCTTGATCTTATTGAGTCTCCCAATATCTTGAATGCTACACATTACAGGGGGTCCTCATTTGGACCACTTTACTATTATTACTATTTTTTTTTACTTTTCATAATGGGAACATGAAAAAAAAGATGGGAAATCATGTGGCAGTAACATCGCATTTACGTGGATCATATCGCCCACTGCTAGAATTCTACCACTGAACCACCAATGCTCGGAAAGGAGGGAGAACGTTTGGAATTAACACCGCATTTACGAGTATATTGCCCACTGCTAAACTTCGTCAACCTATAGATAAAGTGAACAAGTTTTATAGGCATTTGACGAATATAGACGGACTAATGAGTTTCTGAAAAGATTCGGCAGGGAACGGGGGTTGGTCGGTATGCAAAGGTTGGAGCTCCTTCAAGTAAATCAGGCTTCATTTTAAAGAACCTTACACACATGCAAGCACACACACAACTTAATTAAAAGCACTCCGTTCCTGCATTGGCCGGGAATCGGACCCGGGTCTCCCGCGTGGCAGGCGAGAATTCTACCACTGAACCACCAATGCTCGGCTGGGAGACTTTCGGCCTTCACATTGCCCTGGATTTAGTAATGGTGCGTAACTGTTACACGTCAAATCCAGGTAAAGGGGGGTTGGGTCAATATGCAAAGTTTGGAGCTCCTTCTAGCAAATCAGGCTTGGCCTTCAAGGCTCATTTTAAAGAATCCCACACACATGCAAACACACACCCATTACTTGAAAGAACTCTGTTCCTGCATTTGCCCGGGAATCAGAGCCAGGCCTCCTGTGTGGCAGGCGAGAATGGATGATGGAAGAGACTTTTTAACTTTTACTCCTCCCATTTGGAGTGAGGGGGAGATGAAAATCTTATCGGCACCCTAGATTACCCTTTGTGAGTATAGTGGTTTACCACAGGGAGCGCACATGCTCAAGCGCATGGGCACACAACTCGAGTTTCTCTTCATAGACGCATAAATCTTTCGCCTTTTACTAAAGATTTCCGTGGAGGGGAACCTTTCCGAGTGACCTGTATTTTTGGGTGCTCTGCTCACAGCAGAGCTGCACTGCAGTTTCAATAGCAGACTAAATCTGACCACACACCAATGTGCATTGGAGCAAAGCGTGCTTTCTCGTGGACCGTGTTTGCAGCCTTTGCGCTTCCTGTGTCGCAACTTCACATTTTTTTTCAGCCAGCATGGAAAGACAGCACTCTCATGACATGATGGGATCCAAACCTTGGGCTTCAGCTACTTTGGCCCTGTCAGTGACTTATGTACTTCCAGCATTCTTTTCTGCTCACAACAGAGCTGTATTGGAGTGTCAAGAGTAAAACTGGCCACCAGCCAATGGGCGGTGGAACGAAGCGCGCCTCACCACGTTCTGTACTTGCGGCCTTTGCGCTTTCTGCGTCGCAGCTCCAGATTTCTTTAGCCCGCATGGAAAGACAGCACTCTCTCGTACATGACGGGATACAAACAAAGATGGCTTCAGCTCCTTTTGCCCTATCAGTGACTTGTGCATTTCAAGCATTCTTTTCAGATGGCTAAAAGCTGGAGTCGGGAACTTGCGTTGGTGGTATAGTGGTGAGCATAGCTGCCTTCCAAGCAGTTGACCCGGGTTCGATTCCCGGCCAACGCATTTGTTTTGGCTCTGGCTGACGTTGAAGCAGAACTCCTTCTGTGACCTCTGTCAGCACCAAAATCTTTTGGATGAGTCGTTCAGCAGCAGCAAAGAGCTGGGTCTCCCCGTCGGGGAATCGAACCCCGGTCTTCCGCGTGACAGGCGGAGATACTGTCCACTATACTAACGAGGAGCTGTACCCGCCGTGCTTCGCCCCCAGCCGACTTGACTTCACCGACATCAGCATAAGGAGCCACTACTCCATGAAAAAAACAAATCAACCTACCTTGATCTTATTGAGTCTCCCAATATCTTGAATGCTACACATTACAGGGGGTCCTCATTTGGACCACTTTACTATTATTACTATATTTTTTTTACTTTTCATAATGGGAACATGAAAAAAAGGATGGGAAATCATGTGGCAGTAACATCGCATTTACGTGGATCATATCGCCCACTGCTAGAATTCTACCACTGAACCACCAATGCTCGGAAAGGAGGGAGAACGTTTGGAATTAACACCGCATTTACGAGTATATTGCCCACTGCTAAACTTCGTCAACCTATAGATAAAGTGAACAAGTTTTATAGGCATTTGACGAATATAGACGGACTAATGAGTTTCTGAAAAGATTCGGCAGGGAACGGGGGTTGGTCGGGTATGCAAAGGTTGGAGCTCCTTCAAGTAAATCAGGCTTCATTTTAAAGAACCTTACACACATGCAAGCACACACACAACTTAATTAAAAGCACTCCGTTCCTGCATTGGCCGGGAATCGGACCCGGGTCTCCCGCGTGGCAGGCGAGAAATCTACCACTGAACCACCAATGCTCGGCTGGGAGACTTTTGGCCTTCACATTGCCCTGGATTTAGTAATGGTGCGTAACTGTTACACGTCAAATCCAGGTAAAGGGGGGTTGGGTCAATATGCAAAGTTTGGAGCTCCTTCTAGCAAATCAGGCTTGGCCTTCAAGGCTCATTTTAAAGAATCCCACACACATGCAAACACACACCCCTTACTTGAAAGAACTCTGTTCCTGCATTTGCCCGGGAATCAGAGCCAGGCCTCCTGTGTGGCAGGCGAGAATGGATGATGGAAGAGACTTTTTAACTTTTACTCCTCCCATTTGGAGTGAGGGGGAGATGAAAATCTTATCGGCACCCTAGATTACCCTTTGTGAGTATAGTGGTTTACCACAGGGAGCGCACATGCTCAAGCGCATGGGCACACAACTCGAGTTTCTCTTCAAAGACGCATAAATCTTTCGCCTTTTACTAAAGATTTCCGTGGAGGGGAACCTTTCCGAGTGACCTGTATTTTTGGGTGCTCTGCTCACAGCAGAGCTGCACTGCAGTTTCAATAGCAGACTGAATCTGACCACACACCAATGTGCATTGGAGCAAAGCGTGCTTTCTCGTGGACCGTGTTTGCAGCCTTTGCGCTTCCTGTGTCGCAACTTCACTTTTTTTTTCAGCCAGCATGGAAAGACAGCACTCTCATGACATGATGGGATCCAAACCTTGGGCTTCAGCTACTTTGGCCCTGTCAGTGACTTATGTACTTCCAGCATTCTTTTCTGCTCACAACAGAGCTGTATTGGAGTGTCAAGAGTAAAACTGGCCACCAGCCAATGGGCGGTGGAACGAAGCGCGCCTCACCACGTTCTGTACTTGCGGCCTTTGCGCTTTCTGCGTCGCAGCTCCAGATTTCTTTAGCCCGCATGGAAAGACAGCACTCTCTCGTACATGACGGGATACAAACAAAGATGGCTTCAGCTCCTTTTGCCCTATCAGTGACTTGTGCATTTCAAGCATTCTTTTCAGATGGCTAAAAGCTGGAGTCGGGAACTTGCGTTGGTGGTATAGTGGTGAGCATAGCTGCCTTCCAAGCAGTTGACCCGGGTTCGATTCCCGGCCAACGCATTTGTTTTGGCTCTGGCTGACGTTGAAGCAGAACTCCTTCTGTGACCTCTGTCAGCACCAAAATCTTTTGGATGAGTCGTTCAGCAGCAGCAAACAGCTGGGTCTCCCCGTCGGGGAATCGAACCCCGGTCTTCCGCGTGACAGGCGGAGATACTGTCCACTATACTAACGAGGAGCTGCACCCGCTGTGCTTCGCCCCCAGTCGACTTGACTTCACCGACATCAGCATAAGGAGCCACTACTCCATGAAAAAAAACAAATCAACCTGCCTTGATCTTATTGAGTCTCCCAATATCTTGAATGCTACACATTACAGGGGGTCCTCATTTGGACCACTTTACTATTATTACTATTTTTTTTTACTTTTCATAATGGGAACATGAAAAAAAAGATGGGAAATCATGTGGCAGTAACATCGCATTTACGTGGATCATATCGCCCACTGCTAGAATTCTACCACTGAACCACCAATGCTCGGAAAGGAGGGAGAACGTTTGGAATTAACACCGCATTTACGAGTATATTGCCCACTGCTAAACTTCGTCAACCTATAGATAAAGTGAACAAGTTTTATAGGCATTTGACGAATATAGACGGACTAATGAGTTTCTGAAAAGATTCGGCAGGGAACGGGGGTTGGTCGGTATGCAAAGGTTGGAGCTCCTTCAAGTAAATCAGGCTTCATTTTAAAGAACCTTACACACATGCAAGCACACACACAACTTAATTAAAAGCACTCCGTTCCTGCATTGGCCGGGAATCGGACCCGGGTCTCCCGCGTGGCAGGCGAGAATTCTACCACTGAACCACCAATGCTCGGCTGGGAGACTTTCGGCCTTCACATTGCCCTGGATTTAGTAATGGTGCGTAACTGTTACACGTCAAATCCAGGTAAAGGGGGGTTGGGTCAATATGCAAAGTTTGGAGCTCCTTCTAGCAAATCAGGCTTGGCCTTCAAGGCTCATTTTAAAGAATCCCACACACATGCAAACACACACCCATTACTTGAAAGAACTCTGTTCCTGCATTTGCCCGGGAATCAGAGCCAGGCCTCCTGTGTGGCAGGCGAGAATGGATGATGGAAGAGACTTTTTAACTTTTACTCCTCCCATTTGGAGTGAGGGGGAGATGAAAATCTTATCGGCACCCTAGATTACCCTTTGTGAGTATAGTGGTTTACCACAGGGAGCGCACATGCTCAAGCGCATGGGCACACAACTCGAGTTTCTCTTCATAGACGCATAAATCTTTCGCCTTTTACTAAAGATTTCCGTGGAGGGGAACCTTTCCGAGTGACCTGTATTTTTGGGTGCTCTGCTCACAGCAGAGCTGCACTGCAGTTTCAATAGCAGACTAAATCTGACCACACACCAATGTGCATTGGAGCAAAGCGTGCTTTCTCGTGGACCGTGTTTGCAGCCTTTGCGCTTCCTGTGTCGCAACTTCACATTTTTTTTCAGCCAGCATGGAAAGACAGCACTCTCATGACATGATGGGATCCAAACCTTGGGCTTCAGCTACTTTGGCCCTGTCAGTGACTTATGTACTTCCAGCATTCTTTTCTGCTCACAACAGAGCTGTATTGGAGTGTCAAGAGTAAAACTGGCCACCAGCCAATGGGCGGTGGAACGAAGCGCGCCTCACCACGTTCTGTACTTGCGGCCTTTGCGCTTTCTGCGTCGCAGCTCCAGATTTCTTTACCTCGCATGGAAAGACAGCACTCTCTCGTACATGACGGGATACAAACAAAGATGGCTTCAGCTCCTTTTGCCCTATCAGTGACTTGTGCATTTCAAGCATTCTTTTCAGATGGCTAAAAGCTGGAGTCGGGAACTTGCGTTGGTGGTATAGTGGTGAGCATAGCTGCCTTCCAAGCAGTTGACCCGGGTTCGATTCCCGGCCAACGCATTTGTTTTGGCTCTGGCTGACGTTGAAGCAGAACTCCTTCTGTGACCTCTGTCAGCACCAAAATCTTTTGGATGAGTCGTTCAGCAGCAGCAAAGAGCTGGGTCTCCCCGTCGGGGAATCGAACCCCGGTCTTCCGCGTGACAGGCGGAGATACTGTCCACTATACTAACGAGGAGCTGTACCCGCTGTGCTTCGCCCCCAGCCGACTTGACTTCACCGACATCAGCATAAGGAGCCACTACTCCATGAAAAAAACAAATCAACCTGCCTTGATCTTATTGAGTCTCCCAATATCTTGAATGCTACACATTACAGGGGGTCCTCATTTGGACCACTTTACTATTATTACTATTTTTTTTTACTTTTCATAATGGGAACATGAAAAAAAAGATGGGAAATCATGTGGCAGTAACATCGCATTTACGTGGATCATATCGCCCACTGCTAGAATTCTACCACTGAACCACCAATGCTCGGAAAGGAGGGAGAACGTTTGGAATTAACACCGCATTTACGAGTATATTGCCCACTGCTAAACTTCGTCAACCTATAGATAAAGTGAACAAGTTTTATAGGCATTTGACGAATATAGACGGACTAATGAGTTTCTGAAAAGATTCGGCAGGGAACGGGGGTTGGTCGGTATGCAAAGGTTGGAGCTCCTTCAAGTAAATCAGGCTTCATTTTAAAGAACCTTACACACATGCAAGCACACACACAACTTAATTAAAAGCACTCCGTTCCTGCATTGGCCGGGAATCGGACCCGGGTCTCCCGCGTGGCAGGCGAGAATTCTACCACTGAACCACCAATGCTCGGCTGGGAGACTTTCGGCCTTCACATTGCCCTGGATTTAGTAATGGTGCGTAACTGTTACACGTCAAATCCAGGTAAAGGGGGGTTGGGTCAATATGCAAAGTTTGGAGCTCCTTCTAGCAAATCAGGCTTGGCCTTCAAGGCTCATTTTAAAGAATCCCACACACATGCAAACACACACCCATTACTTGAAAGAACTCTGTTCCTGCATTTGCCCGGGAATCAGAGCCAGGCCTCCTGTGTGGCAGGCGAGAATGGATGATGGAAGAGACTTTTTAACTTTTACTCCTCCCATTTGGAGTGAGGGGGAGATGAAAATCTTATCGGCACCCTAGATTACCCTTTGTGAGTATAGTGGTTTACCACAGGGAGCGCACATGCTCAAGCGCATGGGCACACAACTCGAGTTTCTCTTCATAGACGCATAAATCTTTCGCCTTTTACTAAAGATTTCCGTGGAGGGGAACCTTTCCGAGTGACCTGTATTTTTGGGTGCTCTGCTCACAGCAGAGCTGCACTGCAGTTTCAATAGCAGACTAAATCTGACCACACACCAATGTGCATTGGAGCAAAGCGTGCTTTCTCGTGGACCGTGTTTGCAGCCTTTGCGCTTCCTGTGTCGCAACTTCACATTTTTTTTCAGCCAGCATGGAAAGACAGCACTCTCATGACATGATGGGATCCAAACCTTGGGCTTCAGCTACTTTGGCCCTGTCAGTGACTTATGTACTTCCAGCATTCTTTTCTGCTCACAACAGAGCTGTATTGGAGTGTCAAGAGTAAAACTGGCCACCAGCCAATGGGCGGTGGAACGAAGCGCGCCTCACCACGTTCTGTACTTGCGGCTTTTGCGCTTTCTGCGTCGCAGCTCCAGATTTCTTTAGCCCGCATGGAAAGACAGCACTCTCTCGTACATGACGGGATACAAACAAAGATGGCTTCAGCTCCTTTTGCCCTATCAGTGACTTGTGCATTTCAAGCATTCTTTTCAGATGGCTAAAAGCTGGAGTCGGGAACTTGCGTTGGTGGTATAGTGGTGAGCATAGCTGCCTTCCAAGCAGTTGACCCGGGTTCGATTCCCGGCCAACGCATTTGTTTTGGCTCTGGCTGACGTTGAAGCAGAACTCCTTCTGTGACCTCTGTCAGCACCAAAATCTTTTGGATGAGTCGTTCAGCAGCAGCAAAGAGCTGGGTCTCCCCGTCGGGGAATCGAACCCCGGTCTTCCGCGTGACAGGCGGAGATACTGTCCACTATACTAACGAGGAGCTGTACCCGCCGTGCTTCGCCCCCAGCCGACTTGACTTCACCGACATCAGCATAAGGAGCCACTACTCCATGAAAAAAACAAATCAACCTACCTTGATCTTATTGAGTCTCCCAATATCTTGAATGCTACACATTACAGGGGGTCCTCATTTGGACCACTTTACTATTATTACTATATTTTTTTTACTTTTCATAATGGGAACATGAAAAAAAGGATGGGAAATCATGTGGCAGTAACATCGCATTTACGTGGATCATATCGCCCACTGCTAGAATTCTACCACTGAACCACCAATGCTCGGAAAGGAGGGAGAACGTTTGGAATTAACACCGCATTTACGAGTATATTGCCCACTGCTAAACTTCGTCAACCTATAGATAAAGTGAACAAGTTTTATAGGCATTTGACGAATATAGACGGACTAATGAGTTTCTGAAAAGATTCGGCAGGGAACGGGGGTTGGTCGGGTATGCAAAGGTTGGAGCTCCTTCAAGTAAATCAGGCTTCATTTTAAAGAACCTTACACACATGCAAGCACACACACAACTTAATTAAAAGCACTCCGTTCCTGCATTGGCCGGGAATCGGACCCGGGTCTCCCGCGTGGCAGGCGAGAAATCTACCACTGAACCACCAATGCTCGGCTGGGAGACTTTTGGCCTTCACATTGCCCTGGATTTAGTAATGGTGCGTAACTGTTACACGTCAAATCCAGGTAAAGGGGGGTTGGGTCAATATGCAAAGTTTGGAGCTCCTTCTAGCAAATCAGGCTTGGCCTTCAAGGCTCATTTTAAAGAATCCCACACACATGCAAACACACACCCCTTACTTGAAAGAACTCTGTTCCTGCATTTGCCCGGGAATCAGAGCCAGGCCTCCTGTGTGGCAGGCGAGAATGGATGATGGAAGAGACTTTTTAACTTTTACTCCTCCCATTTGGAGTGAGGGGGAGATGAAAATCTTATCGGCACCCTAGATTACCCTTTGTGAGTATAGTGGTTTACCACAGGGAGCGCACATGCTCAAGCGCATGGGCACACAACTCGAGTTTCTCTTCAAAGACGCATAAATCTTTCGCCTTTTACTAAAGATTTCCGTGGAGGGGAACCTTTCCGAGTGACCTGTATTTTTGGGTGCTCTGCTCACAGCAGAGCTGCACTGCAGTTTCAATAGCAGACTGAATCTGACCACACACCAATGTGCATTGGAGCAAAGCGTGCTTTCTCGTGGACCGTGTTTGCAGCCTTTGCGCTTCCTGTGTCGCAACTTCACTTTTTTTTTCAGCCAGCATGGAAAGACAGCACTCTCATGACATGATGGGATCCAAACCTTGGGCTTCAGCTACTTTGGCCCTGTCAGTGACTTATGTACTTCCAGCATTCTTTTCTGCTCACAACAGAGCTGTATTGGAGTGTCAAGAGTAAAACTGGCCACCAGCCAATGGGCGGTGGAACGAAGCGCGCCTCACCACGTTCTGTACTTGCGGCCTTTGCGCTTTCTGCGTCGCAGCTCCAGATTTCTTTAGCCCGCATGGAAAGACAGCACTCTCTCGTACATGACGGGATACAAACAAAGATGGCTTCAGCTCCTTTTGCCCTATCAGTGACTTGTGCATTTCAAGCATTCTTTTCAGATGGCTAAAAGCTGGAGTCGGGAACTTGCGTTGGTGGTATAGTGGTGAGCATAGCTGCCTTCCAAGCAGTTGACCCGGGTTCGATTCCCGGCCAACGCATTTGTTTTGGCCCTGGCTGACGTTGAAGCAGAACTCCTTCTGTGACCTCTGTCAGCACCAAAATCTTTTGGATGAGTCGTTCAGCAGCAGCAAAGAGCTGGGTCTCCCCGTCGGGGAATCGAACCCCGGTCTTCCGCGTGACAGGCGGAGATACTGTCCACTATACTAACGAGGAGCTGCACCCGCTGTGCTTCGCCCCCAGTCGACTTGACTTCACCGACATCAGCATAAGGAGCCACTACTCCATGAAAAAAAACAAATCAACCTGCCTTGATCTTATTGAGTCTCCCAATATCTTGAATGCTACACATTACAGGGGGTCCTCATTTGGACCACTTTACTATTATTACTATTTTTTTTTACTTTTCATAATGGGAACATGAAAAAAAAGATGGGAAATCATGTGGCAGTAACATCGCATTTACGTGGATCATATCGCCCACTGCTAGAATTCTACCACTGAACCACCAATGCTCGGAAAGGAGGGAGAACGTTTGGAATTAACACCGCATTTACGAGTATATTGCCCACTGCTAAACTTCGTCAACCTATAGATAAAGTGAACAAGTTTTATAGGCATTTGACGAATATAGACGGACTAATGAGTTTCTGAAAAGATTCGGCAGGGAACGGGGGTTGGTCGGGTATGCAAAGGTTGGAGCTCCTTCAAGTAAATCAGGCTTCATTTTAAAGAACCTTACACACATGCAAGCACACACACAACTTAATTAAAAGCACTCCGTTCCTGCATTGGCCGGGAATCGGACCCGGGTCTCCCGCGTGGCAGGCGAGAATTCTACCACTGAACCACCAATGCTCGGCTGGGAGACTTTCGGCCTTCACATTGCCCTGGATTTAGTAATGGTGCGTAACTGTTACACGTCAAATCCAGGTAAAGGGGGGTTGGGTCAATATGCAAAGTTTGGAGCTCCTTCTAGCAAATCAGGCTTGGCCTTCAAGGCTCATTTTAAAGAATCCCACACACATGCAAACACACACCCCTTACTTGAAAGAACTCTGTTCCTGCATTTGCCCGGGAATCAGAGCCAGGCCTCCTGTGTGGCAGGCGAGAATGGATGATGGAAGAGACTTTTTAACTTTTACTCCTCCCATTTGGAGTGAGGGGGAGATGAAAATCTTATCGGCACCCTAGATTACCCTTTGTGAGTATAGTGGTTTACCACATGGAGCGCACATGCTCAAGAGCATGGGCACACAACTCGAGTTTCTCTTCAAAGACGCAGAAATCTTTCGCCTTTTACTAAAGATTTCCGTGGAGGGGAACCTTTCCGAGTGACCTGTATTTTTGGGTGCTCTGCTCACAGCAGAGCTGCACTGCAGTTTCAATAGCAGACTAAATCTGACCACACACCAATGTGCATTGGAGCAAAGCGTGCTTTCTCGTGGACCGTGTTTGCAGCCTTTGCGCTTCCTGTGTCGCAACTTCACATTTTTTTTCAGCCAGCATGGAAAGACAGCACTCTCATGACATGATGGCATCCAAACCTTGGGCTTCAGCTACTTTGGCCCTGTCAGTGACTTATGTACTTCCAGCATTCTTTTCTGCTCACAACAGAGCTGTATTGGAGTGTCAAGAGTAAAACTGGCCACCAGCCAATGGGCGGTGGAACGAAGCGCGCCTCACCACGTTCTGTACTTGCGGCCTTTGCGCTTTCTGCGTCGCAGCTCCAGATTTCTTTAGCCCGCATGGAAAGACAGCACTCTCTCGTACATGACGGGATACAAACAAAGATGGCTTCAGCTCCTTTTGCCCTATCAGTGACTTGTGCATTTCAAGCATTCTTTTCAGATGGCTAAAAGCTGGAGTCGGGAACTTGCGTTGGTGGTATAGTGGTGAGCATAGCTGCCTTCCAAGCAGTTGACCCGGGTTCGATTCCCGGCCAACGCATTTGTTTTGGCTCTGGCTGACGTTGAAGCAGAACTCCTTCTGTGACCTCTGTCAGCACCAAAATCTTTTGGATGAGTCGTTCAGCAGCAGCAAAGAGCTGGGTCTCCCCGTCGGGGAATCGAACCCCGGTCTTCCGCGTGACAGGCGGAGATACTGTCCACTATACTAACGAGGAGCTGCACCCGCTGTGCTTCGCCCCCAGTCGACTTGACTTCACCGACATCAGCATAAGGAGCCACTACTCCATGAAAAAAAACAAATCAACCTGCCTTGATCTTATTGAGTCTCCCAATATCTTGAATGCTACACATTACAGGGGGTCCTCATTTGGACCACTTTACTATTATTACTATTTTTTTTTACTTTTCATAATGGGAACATGAAAAAAAAGATGGGAAATCATGTGGCAGTAACATCGCATTTACGTGGATCATATCGCCCACTGCTAGAATTCTACCACTGAACCACCAATGCTCGGAAAGGAGGGAGAACGTTTGGAATTAACACCGCATTTACGAGTATATTGCCCACTGCTAAACTTCGTCAACCTATAGATAAAGTGAACAAGTTTTATAGGCATTTGACGAATATAGACGGACTAATGAGTTTCTGAAAAGATTCGGCAGGGAACGGGGGTTGGTCGGTATGCAAAGGTTGGAGCTCCTTCAAGTAAATCAGGCTTCATTTTAAAGAACCTTACACACATGCAAGCACACACACAACTTAATTAAAAGCACTCCGTTCCTGCATTGGCCGGGAATCGGACCCGGGTCTCCCGCGTGGCAGGCGAGAATTCTACCACTGAACCACCAATGCTCGGCTGGGAGACTTTCGGCCTTCACATTGCCCTGGATTTAGTAATGGTGCGTAACTGTTACACGTCAAATCCAGGTAAAGGGGGGTTGGGTCAATATGCAAAGTTTGGAGCTCCTTCTAGCAAATCAGGCTTGGCCTTCAAGGCTCATTTTAAAGAATCCCACACACATGCAAACACACACCCATTACTTGAAAGAACTCTGTTCCTGCATTTGCCCGGGAATCAGAGCCAGGCCTCCTGTGTGGCAGGCGAGAATGGATGATGGAAGAGACTTTTTAACTTTTACTCCTCCCATTTGGAGTGAGGGGGAGATGAAAATCTTATCGGCACCCTAGATTACCCTTTGTGAGTATAGTGGTTTACCACAGGGAGCGCACATGCTCAAGCGCATGGGCACACAACTCGAGTTTCTCTTCATAGACGCATAAATCTTTCGCCTTTTACTAAAGATTTCCGTGGAGGGGAACCTTTCCGAGTGACCTGTATTTTTGGGTGCTCTGCTCACAGCAGAGCTGCACTGCAGTTTCAATAGCAGACTAAATCTGACCACACACCAATGTGCATTGGAGCAAAGCGTGCTTTCTCGTGGACCGTGTTTGCAGCCTTTGCGCTTCCTGTGTCGCAACTTCACATTTTTTTTCAGCCAGCATGGAAAGACAGCACTCTCATGACATGATGGGATCCAAACCTTGGGCTTCAGCTACTTTGGCCCTGTCAGTGACTTATGTACTTCCAGCATTCTTTTCTGCTCACAACAGAGCTGTATTGGAGTGTCAAGAGTAAAACTGGCCACCAGCCAATGGGCGGTGGAACGAAGCGCGCCTCACCACGTTCTGTACTTGCGGCCTTTGCGCTTTCTGCGTCGCAGCTCCAGATTTCTTTAGCCCGCATGGAAAGACAGCACTCTCTCGTACATGACGGGATACAAACAAAGATGGCTTCAGCTCCTTTTGCCCTATCAGTGACTTGTGCATTTCAAGCATTCTTTTCAGATGGCTAAAAGCTGGAGTCGGGAACTTGCGTTGGTGGTATAGTGGTGAGCATAGCTGCCTTCCAAGCAGTTGACCCGGGTTCGATTCCCGGCCAACGCATTTGTTTTGGCTCTGGCTGACGTTGAAGCAGAACTCCTTCTGTGACCTCTGTCAGCACCAAAATCTTTTGGATGAGTCGTTCAGCAGCAGCAAAGAGCTGGGTCTCCCCGTCGGGGAATCGAACCCCGGTCTTCCGCGTGACAGGCGGAGATACTGTCCACTATACTAACGAGGAGCTGTACCCGCCGTGCTTCGCCCCCAGCCGACTTGACTTCACCGACATCAGCATAAGGAGCCACTACTCCATGAAAAAAACAAATCAACCTACCTTGATCTTATTGAGTCTCCCAATATCTTGAATGCTACACATTACAGGGGGTCCTCATTTGGACCACTTTACTATTATTACTATATTTTTTTTACTTTTCATAATGGGAACATGAAAAAAAGGATGGGAAATCATGTGGCAGTAACATCGCATTTACGTGGATCATATCGCCCACTGCTAGAATTCTACCACTGAACCACCAATGCTCGGAAAGGAGGGAGAACGTTTGGAATTAACACCGCATTTACGAGTATATTGCCCACTGCTAAACTTCGTCAACCTATAGATAAAGTGAACAAGTTTTATAGGCATTTGACGAATATAGACGGACTAATGAGTTTCTGAAAAGATTCGGCAGGGAACGGGGGTTGGTCGGGTATGCAAAGGTTGGAGCTCCTTCAAGTAAATCAGGCTTCATTTTAAAGAACCTTACACACATGCAAGCACACACACAACTTAATTAAAAGCACTCCGTTCCTGCATTGGCCGGGAATCGGACCCGGGTCTCCCGCGTGGCAGGCGAGAAATCTACCACTGAACCACCAATGCTCGGCTGGGAGACTTTTGGCCTTCACATTGCCCTGGATTTAGTAATGGTGCGTAACTGTTACACGTCAAATCCAGGTAAAGGGGGGTTGGGTCAATATGCAAAGTTTGGAGCTCCTTCTAGCAAATCAGGCTTGGCCTTCAAGGCTCATTTTAAAGAATCCCACACACATGCAAACACACACCCCTTACTTGAAAGAACTCTGTTCCTGCATTTGCCCGGGAATCAGAGCCAGGCCTCCTGTGTGGCAGGCGAGAATGGATGATGGAAGAGACTTTTTAACTTTTACTCCTCCCATTTGGAGTGAGGGGGAGATGAAAATCTTATCGGCACCCTAGATTACCCTTTGTGAGTATAGTGGTTTACCACAGGGAGCGCACATGCTCAAGCGCATGGGCACACAACTCGAGTTTCTCTTCAAAGACGCATAAATCTTTCGCCTTTTACTAAAGATTTCCGTGGAGGGGAACCTTTCCGAGTGACCTGTATTTTTGGGTGCTCTGCTCACAGCAGAGCTGCACTGCAGTTTCAATAGCAGACTGAATCTGACCACACACCAATGTGCATTGGAGCAAAGCGTGCTTTCTCGTGGACCGTGTTTGCAGCCTTTGCGCTTCCTGTGTCGCAACTTCACTTTTTTTTTCAGCCAGCATGGAAAGACAGCACTCTCATGACATGATGGGATCCAAACCTTGGGCTTCAGCTACTTTGGCCCTGTCAGTGACTTATGTACTTCCAGCATTCTTTTCTGCTCACAACAGAGCTGTATTGGAGTGTCAAGAGTAAAACTGGCCACCAGCCAATGGGCGGTGGAACGAAGCGCGCCTCACCACGTTCTGTACTTGCGGCCTTTGCGCTTTCTGCGTCGCAGCTCCAGATTTCTTTAGCCCGCATGGAAAGACAGCACTCTCTCGTACATGACGGGATACAAACAAAGATGGCTTCAGCTCCTTTTGCCCTATCAGTGACTTGTGCATTTCAAGCATTCTTTTCAGATGGCTAAAAGCTGGAGTCGGGAACTTGCGTTGGTGGTATAGTGGTGAGCATAGCTGCCTTCCAAGCAGTTGACCCGGGTTCGATTCCCGGCCAACGCATTTGTTTTGGCTCTGGCTGACGTTGAAGCAGAACTCCTTCTGTGACCTCTGTCAGCACCAAAATCTTTTGGATGAGTCGTTCAGCAGCAGCAAAGAGCTGGGTCTCCCCGTCGGGGAATCGAACCCCGGTCTTCCGCGTGACAGGCGGAGATACTGTCCACTATACTAACGAGGAGCTGCACCCGCTGTGCTTCGCCCCCAGTCGACTTGACTTCACCGACATCAGCATAAGGAGCCACTACTCCATGAAAAAAAACAAATCAACCTGCCTTGATCTTATTGAGTCTCCCAATATCTTGAATGCTACACATTACAGGGGGTCCTCATTTGGACCACTTTACTATTATTACTATTTTTTTTTACTTTTCATAATGGGAACATGAAAAAAAAGATGGGAAATCATGTGGCAGTAACATCGCATTTACGTGGATCATATCGCCCACTGCTAGAATTCTACCACTGAACCACCAATGCTCGGAAAGGAGGGAGAACGTTTGGAATTAACACCGCATTTACGAGTATATTGCCCACTGCTAAACTTCGTCAACCTATAGATAAAGTGAACAAGTTTTATAGGCATTTGACGAATATAGACGGACTAATGAGTTTCTGAAAAGATTCGGCAGGGAACGGGGGTTGGTCGGGTATGCAAAGGTTGGAGCTCCTTCAAGTAAATCAGGCTTCATTTTAAAGAACCTTACACACATGCAAGCACACACACAACTTAATTAAAAGCACTCCGTTCCTGCATTGGCCGGGAATCGGACCCGGGTCTCCCGCGTGGCAGGCGAGAATTCTACCACTGAACCACCAATGCTCGGCTGGGAGACTTTCGGCCTTCACATTGCCCTGGATTTAGTAATGGTGCGTAACTGTTACACGTCAAATCCAGGTAAAGGGGGGTTGGGTCAATATGCAAAGTTTGGAGCTCCTTCTAGCAAATCAGGCTTGGCCTTCAAGGCTCATTTTAAAGAATCCCACACACATGCAAACACACACCCCTTACTTGAAAGAACTCTGTTCCTGCATTTGCCCGGGAATCAGAGCCAGGCCTCCTGTGTGGCAGGCGAGAATGGATGATGGAAGAGACTTTTTAACTTTTACTCCTCCCATTTGGAGTGAGGGGGAGATGAAAATCTTATCGGCACCCTAGATTACCCTTTGTGAGTATAGTGGTTTACCACATGGAGCGCACATGCTCAAGAGCATGGGCACACAACTCGAGTTTCTCTTCAAAGACGCAGAAATCTTTCGCCTTTTACTAAAGATTTCCGTGGAGGGGAACCTTTCCGAGTGACCTGTATTTTTGGGTGCTCTGCTCACAGCAGAGCTGCACTGCAGTTTCAATAGCAGACTAAATCTGACCACACACCAATGTGCATTGGAGCAAAGCGTGCTTTCTCGTGGACCGTGTTTGCAGCCTTTGCGCTTCCTGTGTCGCAACTTCACATTTTTTTTCAGCCAGCATGGAAAGACAGCACTCTCATGACATGATGGCATCCAAACCTTGGGCTTCAGCTACTTTGGCCCTGTCAGTGACTTATGTACTTCCAGCATTCTTTTCTGCTCACAACAGAGCTGTATTGGAGTGTCAAGAGTAAAACTGGCCACCAGCCAATGGGCGGTGGAACGAAGCGCGCCTCACCACGTTCTGTACTTGCGGCCTTTGCGCTTTCTGCGTCGCAGCTCCAGATTTCTTTAGCCCGCATGGAAAGACAGCACTCTCTCGTACATGACGGGATACAAACAAAGATGGCTTCAGCTCCTTTTGCCCTATCAGTGACTTGTGCATTTCAAGCATTCTTTTCAGATGGCTAAAAGCTGGAGTCGGGAACTTGCGTTGGTGGTATAGTGGTGAGCATAGCTGCCTTCCAAGCAGTTGACCCGGGTTCGATTCCCGGCCAACGCATTTGTTTTGGCTCTGGCTGACGTTGAAGCAGAACTCCTTCTGTGACCTCTGTCAGCACCAAAATCTTTTGGATGAGTCGTTCAGCAGCAGCAAACAGCTGGGTCTCCCCGTCGGGGAATCGAACCCCGGTCTTCCGCGTGACAGGCGGAGATACTGTCCACTATACTAACGAGGAGCTGCACCCGCTGTGCTTCGCCCCCAGTCGACTTGACTTCACCGACATCAGCATAAGGAGCCACTACTCCATGAAAAAAAACAAATCAACCTGCCTTGATCTTATTGAGTCTCCCAATATCTTGAATGCTACACATTACAGGGGGTCCTCATTTGGACCACTTTACTATTATTACTATTTTTTTTTACTTTTCATAATGGGAACATGAAAAAAAAGATGGGAAATCATGTGGCAGTAACATCGCATTTACGTGGATCATATCGCCCACTGCTAGAATTCTACCACTGAACCACCAATGCTCGGAAAGGAGGGAGAACGTTTGGAATTAACACCGCATTTACGAGTATATTGCCCACTGCTAAACTTCGTCAACCTATAGATAAAGTGAACAAGTTTTATAGGCATTTGACGAATATAGACGGACTAATGAGTTTCTGAAAAGATTCGGCAGGGAACGGGGGTTGGTCGGTATGCAAAGGTTGGAGCTCCTTCAAGTAAATCAGGCTTCATTTTAAAGAACCTTACACACATGCAAGCACACACACAACTTAATTAAAAGCACTCCGTTCCTGCATTGGCCGGGAATCGGACCCGGGTCTCCCGCGTGGCAGGCGAGAATTCTACCACTGAACCACCAATGCTCGGCTGGGAGACTTTCGGCCTTCACATTGCCCTGGATTTAGTAATGGTGCGTAACTGTTACACGTCAAATCCAGGTAAAGGGGGGTTGGGTCAATATGCAAAGTTTGGAGCTCCTTCTAGCAAATCAGGCTTGGCCTTCAAGGCTCATTTTAAAGAATCCCACACACATGCAAACACACACCCATTACTTGAAAGAACTCTGTTCCTGCATTTGCCCGGGAATCAGAGCCAGGCCTCCTGTGTGGCAGGCGAGAATGGATGATGGAAGAGACTTTTTAACTTTTACTCCTCCCATTTGGAGTGAGGGGGAGATGAAAATCTTATCGGCACCCTAGATTACCCTTTGTGAGTATAGTGGTTTACCACAGGGAGCGCACATGCTCAAGCGCATGGGCACACAACTCGAGTTTCTCTTCATAGACGCATAAATCTTTCGCCTTTTACTAAAGATTTCCGTGGAGGGGAACCTTTCCGAGTGACCTGTATTTTTGGGTGCTCTGCTCACAGCAGAGCTGCACTGCAGTTTCAATAGCAGACTAAATCTGACCACACACCAATGTGCATTGGAGCAAAGCGTGCTTTCTCGTGGACCGTGTTTGCAGCCTTTGCGCTTCCTGTGTCGCAACTTCACATTTTTTTTCAGCCAGCATGGAAAGACAGCACTCTCATGACATGATGGGATCCAAACCTTGGGCTTCAGCTACTTTGGCCCTGTCAGTGACTTATGTACTTCCAGCATTCTTTTCTGCTCACAACAGAGCTGTATTGGAGTGTCAAGAGTAAAACTGGCCACCAGCCAATGGGCGGTGGAACGAAGCGCGCCTCACCACGTTCTGTACTTGCGGCCTTTGCGCTTTCTGCGTCGCAGCTCCAGATTTCTTTAGCCCGCATGGAAAGACAGCACTCTCTCGTACATGACGGGATACAAACAAAGATGGCTTCAGCTCCTTTTGCCCTATCAGTGACTTGTGCATTTCAAGCATTCTTTTCAGATGGCTAAAAGCTGGAGTCGGGAACTTGCGTTGGTGGTATAGTGGTGAGCATAGCTGCCTTCCAAGCAGTTGACCCGGGTTCGATTCCCGGCCAACGCATTTGTTTTGGCTCTGGCTGACGTTGAAGCAGAACTCCTTCTGTGACCTCTGTCAGCACCAAAATCTTTTGGATGAGTCGTTCAGCAGCAGCAAAGAGCTGGGTCTCCCCGTCGGGGAATCGAACCCCGGTCTTCCGCGTGACAGGCGGAGATACTGTCCACTATACTAACGAGGAGCTGTACCCGCTGTGCTTCGCCCCCAGCCGACTTGACTTCACCGACATCAGCATAAGGAGCCACTACTCCATGAAAAAAACAAATCAACCTGCCTTGATCTTATTGAGTCTCCCAATATCTTGAATGCTACACATTACAGGGGGTCCTCATTTGGACCACTTTACTATTATTACTATTTTTTTTTACTTTTCATAATGGGAACATGAAAAAAAAGATGGGAAATCATGTGGCAGTAACATCGCATTTACGTGGATCATATCGCCCACTGCTAGAATTCTACCACTGAACCACCAATGCTCGGAAAGGAGGGAGAACGTTTGGAATTAACACCGCATTTACGAGTATATTGCCCACTGCTAAACTTCGTCAACCTATAGATAAAGTGAACAAGTTTTATAGGCATTTGACGAATATAGACGGACTAATGAGTTTCTGAAAAGATTCGGCAGGGAACGGGGGTTGGTCGGTATGCAAAGGTTGGAGCTCCTTCAAGTAAATCAGGCTTCATTTTAAAGAACCTTACACACATGCAAGCACACACACAACTTAATTAAAAGCACTCCGTTCCTGCATTGGCCGGGAATCGGACCCGGGTCTCCCGCGTGGCAGGCGAGAATTCTACCACTGAACCACCAATGCTCGGCTGGGAGACTTTCGGCCTTCACATTGCCCTGGATTTAGTAATGGTGCGTAACTGTTACACGTCAAATCCAGGTAAAGGGGGGTTGGGTCAATATGCAAAGTTTGGAGCTCCTTCTAGCAAATCAGGCTTGGCCTTCAAGGCTCATTTTAAAGAATCCCACACACATGCAAACACACACCCATTACTTGAAAGAACTCTGTTCCTGCATTTGCCCGGGAATCAGAGCCAGGCCTCCTGTGTGGCAGGCGAGAATGGATGATGGAAGAGACTTTTTAACTTTTACTCCTCCCATTTGGAGTGAGGGGGAGATGAAAATCTTATCGGCACCCTAGATTACCCTTTGTGAGTATAGTGGTTTACCACAGGGAGCGCACATGCTCAAGCGCATGGGCACACAACTCGAGTTTCTCTTCATAGACGCATAAATCTTTCGCCTTTTACTAAAGATTTCCGTGGAGGGGAACCTTTCCGAGTGACCTGTATTTTTGGGTGCTCTGCTCACAGCAGAGCTGCACTGCAGTTTCAATAGCAGACTAAATCTGACCACACACCAATGTGCATTGGAGCAAAGCGTGCTTTCTCGTGGACCGTGTTTGCAGCCTTTGCGCTTCCTGTGTCGCAACTTCACATTTTTTTTCAGCCAGCATGGAAAGACAGCACTCTCATGACATGATGGGATCCAAACCTTGGGCTTCAGCTACTTTGGCCCTGTCAGTGACTTATGTACTTCCAGCATTCTTTTCTGCTCACAACAGAGCTGTATTGGAGTGTCAAGAGTAAAACTGGCCACCAGCCAATGGGCGGTGGAACGAAGCGCGCCTCACCACGTTCTGTACTTGCGGCCTTTGCGCTTTCTGCGTCGCAGCTCCAGATTTCTTTAGCCCGCATGGAAAGACAGCACTCTCTCGTACATGACGGGATACAAACAAAGATGGCTTCAGCTCCTTTTGCCCTATCAGTGACTTGTGCATTTCAAGCATTCTTTTCAGATGGCTAAAAGCTGGAGTCGGGAACTTGCGTTGGTGGTATAGTGGTGAGCATAGCTGCCTTCCAATCAGTTGACCCGGGTTCGATTCCCGGCCAACGCATTTGTTTTGGCTCTGGCTGACGTTGAAGCAGAACTCCTTCTGTGACCTCTGTCAGCACCAAAATCTTTTGGATGAGTCGTTCAGCAGCAGCAAAGAGCTGAGTCTCCCCGTCGGGGAATCGAACCCCGGTCTTCCGCGTGACAGGCGGAGTTACTGTCCACTATACTAACGAGGAGCTGTACCTGCTGTGCTTCGCCCCCAGCCGACTTGACTTCACCGACATCAGCATAAGGAGCCACTACTCCATGAAAAAAACAAATCAACCTGCCTTGATCTTATTGAGTCTCCCAATATCTTGAATGCTACACATTACAGGGGGTCCTCATTTGGACCACTTTACTATTATTACTATATTTTTTTTACTTTTCATAATGGGAACATGAAAAAAAGGATGGGAAATCATGTGGCAGTAACATCGCATTTACGTGGATCATATCGCCCACTGCTAGAATTCTACCACTGAACCACCAATGCTCGGAAAGGAGGGAGAACGTTTGGAATTAACACCGCATTTACGAGTATATTGCCCACTGCTAAACTTCGTCAACCTATAGATAAAGTGAACAAGTTTTATAGGCATTTGACGAATATAGACGGACTAATGAGTTTCTGAAAAGATTCGGCAGGGAACGGGGGTTGGTCGGGTATGCAAAGGTTGGAGCTACTTCAAGTAAATCAGGCTTCATTTTAAAGAACCTTACACACATGCAAGCACACACACAACTTAATTAAAAGCACTCCGTTCCTGCATTGGCCGGGAATCGGACCCGGGTCTCCCGCGTGGCAGGCGAGAATTCTACCACTGAACCACCAATGCTCGGCTGGGAGACTTTCGGCCTTCACATTGCCCTGGATTTAGTAATGGTGCGTAACTGTTACACGTCAAATCCAGGTAAAGGGGGGTTGGGTCAATATGCAAAGTTTGGAGCTCCTTCTAGCAAATCAGGCTTGGCCTTCAAGGCTCATTTTAAAGAATCCCACACACATGCAAACACACACCCCTTACTTGAAAGAACTCTGTTCCTGCATTTGCCCGGGAATCAGAGCCAGGCCTCCTGTGTGGCAGGCGAGAATGGATGATGGAAGAGACTTTTTAACTTTTACTCCTCCCATTTGGAGTGAGGGGGAGATGAAAATCTTATCGGCACCCTAGATTACCCTTTGTGAGTATAGTGGTTTACCACATGGAGCGCACATGCTCAAGAGCATGGGCACACAACTCGAGTTTCTCTTCAAAGACGCAGAAATCTTTCGCCTTTTACTAAAGATTTCCGTGGAGGGGAACCTTTCCGAGTGACCTGTATTTTTGGGTGCTCTGCTCACAGCAGAGCTGCACTGCAGTTTCAATAGCAGACTAAATCTGACCACACACCAATGTGCATTGGAGCAAAGCGTGCTTTCTCGTGGACCGTGTTTGCAGCCTTTGCGCTTCCTGTGTCGCAACTTCACATTTTTTTTCAGCCAGCATGGAAAGACAGCACTCTCATGACATGATGGCATCCAAACCTTGGGCTTCAGCTACTTTGGCCCTGTCAGTGACTTATGTACTTCCAGCATTCTTTTCTGCTCACAACAGAGCTGTATTGGAGTGTCAAGAGTAAAACTGGCCACCAGCCAATGGGCGGTGGAACGAAGCGCGCCTCACCACGTTCTGTACTTGCGGCCTTTGCGCTTTCTGCGTCGCAGCTCCAGATTTCTTTAGCCCGCATGGAAAGACAGCACTCTCTCGTACATGACGGGATACAAACAAAGATGGCTTCAGCTCCTTTTGCCCTATCAGTGACTTGTGCATTTCAAGCATTCTTTTCAGATGGCTAAAAGCTGGAGTCGGGAACTTGCGTTGGTGGTATAGTGGTGAGCATAGCTGCCTTCCAAGCAGTTGACCCGGGTTCGATTCCCGGCCAACGCATTTGTTTTGGCTCTGGCTGACGTTGAAGCAGAACTCCTTCTGTGACCTCTGTCAGCACCAAAATCTTTTGGATGAGTCGTTCAGCAGCAGCAAAGAGCTGGGTCTCCCCGTCGGGGAATCGAACCCCGGTCTTCCGCGTGACAGGCGGAGATACTGTCCACTATACTAACGAGGAGCTGCACCCGCTGTGCTTCGCCCCCAGTCGACTTGACTTCACCGACATCAGCATAAGGAGCCACTACTCCATGAAAAAAAACAAATCAACCTGCCTTGATCTTATTGAGTCTCCCAATATCTTGAATGCTACACATTACAGGGGGTCCTCATTTGGACCACTTTACTATTATTACTATTTTTTTTTACTTTTCATAATGGGAACATGAAAAAAAAGATGGGAAATCATGTGGCAGTAACATCGCATTTACGTGGATCATATCGCCCACTGCTAGAATTCTACCACTGAACCACCAATGCTCGGAAAGGAGGGAGAACGTTTGGAATTAACACCGCATTTACGAGTATATTGCCCACTGCTAAACTTCGTCAACCTATAGATAAAGTGAACAAGTTTTATAGGCATTTGACGAATATAGACGGACTAATGAGTTTCTGAAAAGATTCGGCAGGGAACGGGGGTTGGTCGGTATGCAAAGGTTGGAGCTCCTTCAAGTAAATCAGGCTTAATTTTAAAGAACCTTACACACATGCAAGCACACACACAACTTAATTAAAAGCACTCCGTTCCTGCATTGGCCGGGAATCGGACCCGGGTCTCCCGCGTGGCAGGCGAGAATTCTACCACTGAACCACCAATGCTCGGCTGGGAGACTTTCGGCCTTCACATTGCCCTGGATTTAGTAATGGTGCGTAACTGTTACACGTCAAATCCAGGTAAAGGGGGGTTGGGTCAATATGCAAAGTTTGGAGCTCCTTCTAGCAAATCAGGCTTGGCCTTCAAGGCTCATTTTAAAGAATCCCACACACATGCAAACACACACCCATTACTTGAAAGAACTCTGTTCCTGCATTTGCCCGGGAATCAGAGCCAGGCCTCCTGTGTGGCAGGCGAGAATTCTACCACTGAACCACCAATGCTCGGCTGGGAGACTTTCGGCCTTCACATTGCCCTGGATTTAGTAATGGTGCGTAACTGTTACACGTCAAATCCAGGTAAAGGGGGGTTGGGTCAATATGCAAAGTTTGGAGCTCCTTCTAGCAAATCAGGCTTGGCCTTCAAGGCTCATTTTAAAGAATCCCACACACATGCAAACACACACCCATTACTTGAAAGAACTCTGTTCCTGCATTTGCCCGGGAATCAGAGCCAGGCCTCCTGTGTGGCAGGCGAGAATGGATGATGGAAGAGACTTTTTAACTTTTACTCCTCCCATTTGGAGTGAGGGGGAGATGAAAATCTTATCGGCACCCTAGATTACCCTTTGTGAGTATAGTGGTTTACCACAGGGAGCGCACATGCTCAAGCGCATGGGCACACAACTCGAGTTTCTCTTCATAGACGCATAAATCTTTCGCCTTTTACTAAAGATTTCCGTGGAGGGGAACCTTTCCGAGTGACCTATATTTTTGGGTGCTCTGCTCACAGCAGAGCTGCACTGCAGTTTCAATAGCAGACTAAATCTGACCACACACCAATGTGCATTGGAGCAAAGCGTGCTTTCTCGTGGACCGTGTTTGCAGCCTTTGCGCTTCCTGTGTCGCAACTTCACATTTTTTTTCAGCCAGCATGGAAAGACAGCACTCTCATGACATGATGGGATCCAAACCTTGGGCTTCAGCTACTTTGGCCCTGTCAGTGACTTATGTACTTCCAGCATTCTTTTCTGCTCACAACAGAGCTGTATTGGAGTGTCAAGAGTAAAACTGGCCACCAGCCAATGGGCGGTGGAACGAAGCGCGCCTCACCACGTTCTGTACTTGCGGCCTTTGCGCTTTCTGCGTCGCAGCTCCAGATTTCTTTAGCCCGCATGGAAAGACAGCACTCTCTCGTACATGACGGGATACAAACAAAGATGGCTTCAGCTCCTTTTGCCCTATCAGTGACTTGTGCATTTCAAGCATTCTTTTCAGATGGCTAAAAGCTGGAGTCGGGAACTTGCGTTGGTGGTATAGTGGTGAGCATAGCTGCCTTCCAAGCAGTTGACCCGGGTTCGATTCCCGGCCAACGCATTTGTTTTGGCTCTGGCTGACGTTGAAGCAGAACTCCTTCTGTGACCTCTGTCAGCACCAAAATCTTTTGGATGAGTCGTTCAGCAGCAGCAAAGAGCTGGGTCTCCCCGTCGGGGAATCGAACCCCGGTCTTCCGCGTGACAGGCGGAGATACTGTCCACTATACTAACGAGGAGCTGTACCCGCTGTGCTTCGCCCCCAGCCGACTTGACTTCACCGACATCAGCATAAGGAGCCACTACTCCATGAAAAAAACAAATCAACCTGCCTTGATCTTATTGAGTCTCCCAATATCTTGAATGCTACACATTACAGGGGGTCCTCATTTGGACCACTTTACTATTATTACTATTTTTTTTTACTTTTCATAATGGGAACATGAAAAAAAAGATGGGAAATCATGTGGCAGTAACATCGCATTTACGTGGATCATATCGCCCACTGCTAGAATTCTACCACTGAACCACCAATGCTCGGAAAGGAGGGAGAACGTTTGGAATTAACACCGCATTTACGAGTATATTGCCCACTGCTAAACTTCGTCAACCTATAGATAAAGTGAACAAGTTTTATAGGCATTTGACGAATATAGACGGACTAATGAGTTTCTGAAAAGATTCGGCAGGGAACGGGGGTTGGTCGGTATGCAAAGGTTGGAGCTCCTTCAAGTAAATCAGGCTTAATTTTAAAGAACCTTACACACATGCAAGCACACACACAACTTAATTAAAAGCACTCCGTTCCTGCATTGGCCGGGAATCGGACCCGGGTCTCCCGCGTGGCAGGCGAGAATTCTACCACTGAACCACCAATGCTCGGCTGGGAGACTTTCGGCCTTCACATTGCCCTGGATTTAGTAATGGTGCGTAACTGTTACACGTCAAATCCAGGTAAAGGGGGGTTGGGTCAATATGCAAAGTTTGGAGCTCCTTCTAGCAAATCAGGCTTGGCCTTCAAGGCTCATTTTAAAGAATCCCACACACATGCAAACACACACCCATTACTTGAAAGAACTCTGTTCCTGCATTTGCCCGGGAATCAGAGCCAGGCCTCCTGTGTGGCAGGCGAGAATGGATGATGGAAGAGACTTTTTAACTTTTACTCCTCCCATTTGGAGTGAGGGGGAGATGAAAATCTTATCGGCACCCTAGATTACCCTTTGTGAGTATAGTGGTTTACCACAGGGAGCGCACATGCTCAAGCGCATGGGCACACAACTCGAGTTTCTCTTCATAGACGCATAAATCTTTCGCCTTTTACTAAAGATTTCCGTGGAGGGGAACCTTTCCGAGTGACCTGTATTTTTGGGTACTCTGCTCACAGCAGAGCTGCACTGCAGTTTCAATAGCAGACTAAATCTGACCACACACCAATGTGCATTGGAGCAAAGCGTGCTTTCTCGTGGACCGTGTTTGCAGCCTTTGCGCTTCCTGTGTCGCAACTTCACATTTTTTTTCAGCCAGCATGGAAAGACAGCACTCTCATGACATGATGGGATCCAAACCTTGGGCTTCAGCTACTTTGGCCCTGTCAGTGACTTATGTACTTCCAGCATTCTTTTCTGCTCACAACAGAGCTGTATTGGAGTGTCAAGAGTAAAACTGGCCACCAGCCAATGGGCGGTGGAACGAAGCGCGCCTCACCACGTTCTGTACTTGCGGCCTTTGCGCTTTCTGCGTCGCAGCTCCAGATTTCTTTAGCCCGCATGGAAAGACAGCACTCTCTCGTACATGACGGGATACAAACAAAGATGGCTTCAGCTCCTTTTGCCCTATCAGTGACTTGTGCATTTCAAGCATTCTTTTCAGATGGCTAAAAGCTGGAGTCGGGAACTTGCGTTGGTGGTATAGTGGTGAGCATAGCTGCCTTCCAATCAGTTGACCCGGGTTCGATTCCCGGCCAACGCATTTGTTTTGGCTCTGGCTGACGTTGAAGCAGAACTCCTTCTGTGACCTCTGTCAGCACCAAAATCTTTTGGATGAGTCGTTCAGCAGCAGCAAAGAGCTGGGTCTCCCCGTCGGGGAATCGAACCCCGGTCTTCCGCGTGACAGGCGGAGTTACTGTCCACTATACTAACGAGGAGCTGTACCTGCTGTGCTTCGCCCCCAGCCGACTTGACTTCACCGACATCAGCATAAGGAGCCACTACTCCATGAAAAAAACAAATCAACCTGCCTTGATCTTATTGAGTCTCCCAATATCTTGAATGCTACACATTACAGGGGGTCCTCATTTGGACCACTTTACTATTATTACTATATTTTTTTTACTTTTCATAATGGGAACATGAAAAAAAGGATGGGAAATCATGTGGCAGTAACATCGCATTTACGTGGATCATATCGCCCACTGCTAGAATTCTACCACTGAACCACCAATGCTCGGAAAGGAGGGAGAACGTTTGGAATTAACACCGCATTTACGAGTATATTGCCCACTGCTAAACTTCGTCAACCTATAGATAAAGTGAACAAGTTTTATAGGCATTTGACGAATATAGACGGACTAATGAGTTTCTGAAAAGATTCGGCAGGGAACGGGGGTTGGTCGGGTATGCAAAGGTTGGAGCTACTTCAAGTAAATCAGGCTTCATTTTAAAGAACCTTACACACATGCAAGCACACACACAACTTAATTAAAAGCACTCCGTTCCTGCATTGGCCGGGAATCGGACCCGGGTCTCCCGCGTGGCAGGCGAGAATTCTACCACTGAACCACCAATGCTCGGCTGGGAGACTTTTGGCCTTCACATTGCCCTGGATTTAGTAATGGTGCGTAACTGTTACACGTCAAATCCAGGTAAAGGGGGGTTGGGTCAATATGCAAAGTTTGGAGCTCCTTCTAGCAAATCAGGCTTGGCCTTCAAGGCTCATTTTAAAGAATCCCACACACATGCAAACACACACCCCTTACTTGAAAGAACTCTGTTCCTGCATTTGCCCGGGAATCAGAGCCAGGCCTCCTGTGTGGCAGGCGAGAATGGATGATGGAAGAGACTTTTTAACTTTTACTCCTCCCATTTGGAGTGAGGGGGAGATGAAAATCTTATCGGCACCCTAGATTACCCTTTGTGAGTATAGTGGTTTACCACATGGAGCGCACATGCTCAAGAGCATGGGCACACAACTCGAGTTTCTCTTCAAAGACGCAGAAATCTTTCGCCTTTTACTAAAGATTTCCGTGGAGGGGAACCTTTCCGAGTGACCTGTATTTTTGGGTGCTCTGCTCACAGCAGAGCTGCACTGCAGTTTCAATAGCAGACTAAATCTGACCACACACCAATGTGCATTGGAGCAAAGCGTGCTTTCTCGTGGACCGTGTTTGCAGCCTTTGCGCTTCCTGTGTCGCAACTTCACATTTTTTTTCAGCCAGCATGGAAAGACAGCACTCTCATGACATGATGGCATCCAAACCTTGGGCTTCAGCTACTTTGGCCCTGTCAGTGACTTATGTACTTCCAGCATTCTTTTCTGCTCACAACAGAGCTGTATTGGAGTGTCAAGAGTAAAACTGGCCACCAGCCAATGGGCGGTGGAACGAAGCGCGCCTCACCACGTTCTGTACTTGCGGCCTTTGCGCTTTCTGCGTCGCAGCTCCAGATTTCTTTAGCCCGCATGGAAAGACAGCACTCTCTCGTACATGACGGGATACAAACAAAGATGGCTTCAGCTCCTTTTGCCCTATCAGTGACTTGTGCATTTCAAGCATTCTTTTCAGATGGCTAAAAGCTGGAGTCGGGAACTTGCGCTGGTGGTATAGTGGTGAGCATAGCTGCCTTCCAAGCAGTTGACCCGGGTTCGATTCCCGGCCAACGCATTTGTTTTGGCTCTGGCTGACGTTGAAGCAGAACTCCTTCTGTGACCTCTGTCAGCACCAAAATCTTTTGGATGAGTCGTTCAGCAGCAGCAAAGAGCTGGGTCTCCCCGTCGGGGAATCGAACCCCGGTCTTCCGCGTGACAGGCGGAGATACTGTCCACTATACTAACGAGGAGCTGCACCCGCTGTGCTTCGCCCCCAGTCGACTTGACTTCACCGACATCAGCATAAGGAGCCACTACTCCATGAAAAAAAACAAATCAACCTGCCTTGATCTTATTGAGTCTCCCAATATCTTGAATGCTACACATTACAGGGGGTCCTCATTTGGACCACTTTACTATTATTACTATTTTTTTTTACTTTTCATAATGGGAACATGAAAAAAAAGATGGGAAATCATGTGGCAGTAACATCGCATTTACGTGGATCATATCGCCCACTGCTAGAATTCTACCACTGAACCACCAATGCTCGGAAAGGAGGGAGAACGTTTGGAATTAACACCGCATTTACGAGTATATTGCCCACTGCTAAACTTCGTCAACCTATAGATAAAGTGAACAAGTTTTATAGGCATTTGACGAATATAGACGGACTAATGAGTTTCTGAAAAGATTCGGCAGGGAACGGGGGTTGGTCGGTATGCAAAGGTTGGAGCTCCTTCAAGTAAATCAGGCTTAATTTTAAAGAACCTTACACACATGCAAGCACACACACAACTTAATTAAAAGCACTCCGTTCCTGCATTGGCCGGGAATCGGACCCGGGTCTCCCGCGTGGCAGGCGAGAATTCTACCACTGAACCACCAATGCTCGGCTGGGAGACTTTCGGCCTTCACATTGCCCTGGATTTAGTAATGGTGCGTAACTGTTACACGTCAAATCCAGGTAAAGGGGGGTTGGGTCAATATGCAAAGTTTGGAGCTCCTTCTAGCAAATCAGGCTTGGCCTTCAAGGCTCATTTTAAAGAATCCCACACACATGCAAACACACACCCATTACTTGAAAGAACTCTGTTCCTGCATTTGCCCGGGAATCAGAGCCAGGCCTCCTGTGTGGCAGGCGAGAATGGATGATGGAAGAGACTTTTTAACTTTTACTCCTCCCATTTGGAGTGAGGGGGAGATGAAAATCTTATCGGCACCCTAGATTACCCTTTGTGAGTATAGTGGTTTACCACAGGGAGCGCACATGCTCAAGCGCATGGGCACACAACTCGAGTTTCTCTTCATAGACGCATAAATCTTTCGCCTTTTACTAAAGATTTCCGTGGAGGGGAACCTTTCCGAGTGACCTGTATTTTTGGGTGCTCTGCTCACAGCAGAGCTGCACTGCAGTTTCAATAGCAGACTAAATCTGACCACACACCAATGTGCATTGGAGCAAAGCGTGCTTTCTCGTGGACCGTGTTTGCAGCCTTTGCGCTTCCTGTGTCGCAACTTCACATTTTTTTTCAGCCAGCATGGAAAGACAGCACTCTCATGACATGATGGGATCCAAACCTTGGGCTTCAGCTACTTTGGCCCTGTCAGTGACTTATGTACTTCCAGCATTCTTTTCTGCTCACAACAGAGCTGTATTGGAGTGTCAAGAGTAAAACTGGCCACCAGCCAATGGGCGGTGGAACGAAGCGCGCCTCACCACGTTCTGTACTTGCGGCCTTTGCGCTTTCTGCGTCGCAGCTCCAGATTTCTTTAGCCCGCATGGAAAGACAGCACTCTCTCGTACATGACGGGATACAAACAAAGATGGCTTCAGCTCCTTTTGCCCTATCAGTGACTTGTGCATTTCAAGCATTCTTTTCAGATGGCTAAAAGCTGGAGTCGGGAACTTGCGTTGGTGGTATAGTGGTGAGCATAGCTGCCTTCCAAGCAGTTGACCCGGGTTCGATTCCCGGCCAACGCATTTGTTTTGGCTCTGGCTGACGTTGAAGCAGAACTCCTTCTGTGACCTCTGTCAGCACCAAAATCTTTTGGATGAGTCGTTCAGCAGCAGCAAAGAGCTGGGTCTCCCCGTCGGGGAATCGAACCCCGGTCTTCCGCGTGACAGGCGGAGATACTGTCCACTATACTAACGAGGAGCTGTACCCGCTGTGCTTCGCCCCCAGCCGACTTGACTTCACCGACATCAGCATAAGGAGCCACTACTCCATGAAAAAAACAAATCAACCTGCCTTGATCTTATTGAGTCTCCCAATATCTTGAATGCTACACATTACAGGGGGTCCTCATTTGGACCACTTTACTATTATTACTATTTTTTTTTACTTTTCATAATGGGAACATGAAAAAAAAGATGGGAAATCATGTGGCAGTAACATCGCATTTACGTGGATCATATCGCCCACTGCTAGAATTCTACCACTGAACCACCAATGCTCAGAAAGGAGGGAGAACGTTTGGAATTAACACCGCATTTACGAGTATATTGCCCACTGCTAAACTTCGTCAACCTATAGATAAAGTGAACAAGTTTTATAGGCATTTGACGAATATAGACGGACTAATGAGTTTCTGAAAAGATTCGGCAGGGAACGGGGGTTGGTCGGTATGCAAAGGTTGGAGCTCCTTCAAGTAAATCAGGCTTCATTTTAAAGAACCTTACACACATGCAAGCACACACACAACTTAATTAAAAGCACTCCGTTCCTGCATTGGCCGGGAATCGGACCCGGGTCTCCCGCGTGGCAGGCGAGAATTCTACCACTGAACCACCAATGCTCGGCTGGGAGACTTTCGGCCTTCACATTGCCCTGGATTTAGTAATGGTGCGTAACTGTTACACGTCAAATCCAGGTAAAGGGGGGTTGGGTCAATATGCAAAGTTTGGAGCTCCTTCTAGCAAATCAGGCTTGGCCTTCAAGGCTCATTTTAAAGAATCCCACACACATGCAAACACACACCCATTACTTGAAAGAACTCTGTTCCTGCATTTGCCCGGGAATCAGAGCCAGGCCTCCTGTGTGGCAGGCGAGAATGGATGATGGAAGAGACTTTTTAACTTTTACTCCTCCCATTTGGAGTGAGGGGGAGATGAAAATCTTATCGGCACCCTAGATTACCCTTTGTGAGTATAGTGGTTTACCACAGGGAGCGCACATGCTCAAGCGCATGGGCACACAACTCGAGTTTCTCTTCATAGACGCATAAATCTTTCGCCTTTTACTAAAGATTTCCGTGGAGGGGAACCTTTCCGAGTGACCTGTATTTTTGGGTGCTCTGCTCACAGCAGAGCTGCACTGCAGTTTCAATAGCAGACTAAATCTGACCACACACCAATGTGCATTGGAGCAAAGCGTGCTTTCTCGTGGACCGTGTTTGCAGCCTTTGCGCTTCCTGTGTCGCAACTTCACTTTTTTTTTCAGCCAGCATGGAAAGACAGCACTCTCATGACATGATGGGATCCAAACCTTGGGCTTCAGCTACTTTGGCCCTGTCAGTGACTTATGTACTTCCAGCATTCTTTTCTGCTCACAACAGAGCTGTATTGGAGTGTCAAGAGTAAAACTGGCCACCAGCCAATGGGCGGTGGAACGAAGCGCGCCTCACCACGTTCTGTACTTGCGGCCTTTGTGCTTTCTGCGTCACAGCTCCAGATTTCTTTAGCCCGCATGGAAAGACAGCACTCTCTCGTACATGACGGGATACAAACAAAGATGGCTTCAGCTCCTTTTGCCCTATCAGTGACTTGTGCATTTCAAGCATTCTTTTCAGATGGCTAAAAGCTGGAGTCGGGAACTTGCGTTGGTGGTATAGTGGTGAGCATAGCTGCCTTCCAAGCAGTTGACCCGGGTTCGATTCCCGGCCAACGCATTTGTTTTGGCTCTGGCTGACGTTGAAGCAGAACTCCTTCTGTGACCTCTGTCAGCACCAAAATCTTTTGGATGAGTCGTTCAGCAGCAGCAAAGAGCTGGGTCTCCCCGTCGGGGAATCGAACCCCGGTCTTCCGCGTGACAGGCGGAGATACTGTCCACTATACTAACGAGGAGCTGCACCCGCTGTGCTTCGCCCCCAGTCGACTTGACTTCACCGACATCAGCATAAGGAGCCACTACTCCATGAAAAAAAACAAATCAACCTGCCTTGATCTTATTGAGTCTCCCAATATCTTGAATGCTACACATTACAGGGGGTCCTCATTTGGACCACTTTACTATTATTACTATTTTTTTTTTACTTTTCATAATGGGAACATGAAAAAAAAGATGGGAAATCATGTGGCAGTAACATCGCATTTACGTGGATCATATCGCCCACTGCTAGAATTCTACCACTGAACCACCAATGCTCGGAAAGGAGGGAGAACGTTTGGAATTAACACCGCATTTACGAGTATATTGCCCACTGCTAAACTTCGTCAACCTATAGATAAAGTGAACAAGTTTTATAGGCATTTGACGAATATAGACGGACTAATGAGTTTCTGAAAAGATTCGGCAGGGAACGGGGGTTGGTCGGTATGCAAAGGTTGGAGCTCCTTCAAGTAAATCAGGCTTCATTTTAAAGAACCTTACACACATGCAAGCACACACACAACTTAATTAAAAGCACTCCGTTCCTGCATTGGCCGGGAATCGGACCCGGGTCTCCCGCGTGGCAGGCGAGAATTCTACCACTGAACCACCAATGCTCGGCTGGGAGAATTTCGGCCTTCACATTGCCCTGGATTTAGTAATGGTGCGTAACTGTTACACGTCAAATCCAGGTAAAGGGGGGTTGGGTCAATATGCAAAGTTTGGAGCTCCTTCTAGCAAATCAGGCTTGGCCTTCAAGGCTCATTTTAAAGAATCCCACACACATGCAAACACACACCCATTACTTGAAAGAACTCTGTTCCTGCATTTGCCCGGGAATCAGAGCCAGGCCTCCTGTGTGGCAGGCGAGAATGGATGATGGAAGAGACTTTTTAACTTTTACTCCTCCCATTTGGAGTGAGGGGGAGATGAAAATCTTATCGGCACCCTAGATTACCCTTTGTGAGTATAGTGGTTTACCACAGGGAGCGCACATGCTCAAGCGCATGGGCACACAACTCGAGTTTCTCTTCATAGATGCATAAATCTTTCGCCTTTTACTAAAGATTTCCGTGGAGGGGAACCTTTCCGAGTGACCTGTATTTTTGGGTGCTCTGCTCACAGCAGAGCTGCACTGCAGTTTCAATAGCAGACTAAATCTGACCACACACCAATGTGCATTGGAGCAAAGCGTGCTTTCTCGTGGACCGTGTTTGCAGCCTTTGCGCTTCCTGTGTCGCAACTTCACATTTTTTTTCAGCCAGCATGGAAAGACAGCACTCTCATGACATGATGGGATCCAAACCTTGGGCTTCAGCTACTTTGGCCCTGTCAGTGACTTATGTACTTCCAGCATTCTTTTCTGCTCACAACAGAGCTGTATTGGAGTGTCAAGAGTAAAACTGGCCACCAGCCAATGGGCGGTGGAACGAAGCGCGCCTCACCACGTTCTGTACTTGCGGCCTTTGCGCTTTCTGCGTCGCAGCTCCAGATTTCTTTAGCCCGCATGGAAAGACAGCACTCTCTCGTACATGACGGGATACAAACAAAGATGGCTTCAGCTCCTTTTGCCCTATCAGTGACTTGTGCATTTCAAGCATTCTTTTCAGATGGCTAAAAGCTGGAGTCGGGAACTTGCGTTGGTGGTATAGTGGTGAGCATAGCTGCCTTCCAAGCAGTTGACCCGGGTTCGATTCCCGGCCAACGCATTTGTTTTGGCTCTGGCTGACGTTGAAGCAGAACTCCTTCTGTGACCTCTGTCAGCACCAAAATCTTTTGGATGAGTCGTTCAGCAGCAGCAAAGAGCTGGGTCTCCCCGTCGGGGAATCGAACACCGGTCTTCCGCGTGACAGGCGGAGATACTGTCCACTATACTAACGAGGAGCTGTACCCGCCGTGCTTCGCCCCCAGCCGACTTGACTTCACCGACATCAGCATAAGGAGCCACTACTCCATGAAAAAAACAAATCAACCTACCTTGATCTTATTGAGTCTCCCAATATCTTGAATGCTACACATTACAGGGGGTCCTCATTTGGACCACTTTACTATTATTACTATATTTTTTTTACTTTTCATAATGGGAACATGAAAAAAAGGATGGGAAATCATGTGGCAGTAACATCGCATTTACGTGGATCATATCGCCCACTGCTAGAATTCTACCACTGAACCACCAATGCTCGGAAAGGAGGGAGAACGTTTGGAATTAACACCGCATTTACGAGTATATTGCCCACTGCTAAACTTCGTCAACCTATAGATAAAGTGAACAAGTTTTATAGGCATTTGACGAATATAGACGGACTAATGAGTTTCTGAAAAGATTCGGCAGGGAACGGGGGTTGGTCGGGTATGCAAAGGTTGGAGCTCCTTCAAGTAAATCAGGCTTCATTTTAAAGAACCTTACACACATGCAAGCACACACACAACTTAATTAAAAGCACTCCGTTCCTGCATTGGCCGGGAATCGGACCCGGGTCTCCCGCGTGGCAGGCGATAATTCTACCACTGAACCACCAATGCTCGGCTGGGAGACTTTCGGCCTTCACATTGCCCTGGATTTAGTAATGGTGCGTAACTGTTACACGTCAAATCCAGGTAAAGGGGGGTTGGGTCAATATGCAAAGTTTGGAGCTCCTTCTAGCAAATCAGGCTTGGCCTTCAAGGCTCATTTTAAAGAATCCCACACACATGCAAACACACACCCCTTACTTGAAAGAACTCTGTTCCTGCATTTGCCCGGGAATCAGAGCCAGGCCTCCTGTGTGGCAGGCGAGAATGGATGATGGAAGAGACTTTTTAACTTTTACTCCTCCCATTTGGAGTGAGGGGGAGATGAAAATCTTATCGGCACCCTAGATTACCCTTTGTGAGTATAGTGGTTTACCACACGGAGCGCACATGCTCAAGAGCATGGGCACACAACTCGAGTTTCTCTTCAAAGACGCATAAATCTTTCGCCTTTTACTAAAGATTTCCGTGGAGGGGAACCTTTCCGAGTGACCTGTATTTTTGGGTGCTCTGCTCACAGCAGAGCTGCACTGCAGTTTCAATAGCAGACTAAATCTGACCACACACCAATGTGCATTGGAGCAAAGCGTGCTTTCTCGTGGACCGTGTTTGCAGCCTTTGCGCTTCCTGTGTCGCAACTTCACATTTTTTTTCAGCCAGCATGGAAAGACAGCACTCTCATGACATGATGGGATCCAAACCTTGGGCTTCAGCTACTTTGGCCCTGTCAGTGACTTATGTACTTCCAGCATTCTTTTCTGCTCACAACAGAGCTGTATTGGAGTGTCAAGAGTAAAACTGGCCACCAGCCAATGGGCGGTGGAACGAAGCGCGCCTCACCACGTTCTGTACTTGCGGCCTTTGAGCTTTCTGCGTCGCAGCTCCAGATTTCTTTAGCCTGCATGGAAAGACAGCACTCTCTCGTACATGACGGGATACAAACAAAGATGGCTTCAGCTCCTTTTGCCCTATCAGTGACTTGTGCATTTCAAGCATTCTTTTCAGATGGCTAAAAGCTGGAGTCGGGAACTTGCGTTGGTGGTATAGTGGTGAGCATAGCTGCCTTCCAAGCAGTTGACCCGGGTTCGATTCCCAGCCAACGCATTTGTTTTGGCTCTGGCTGACGTTGAAGCAGAACTCCTTCTGTGACCTCTGTCATCACCAAAATCTTTTGGATGAGTCGTTCAGCAGCAGCAAAGAGCTGGGTCTCCCCGTCAGGGAATCGAACCCCGGTCTTCCGTGTGACAGGCGGAGATACTGTCCACTATACTAACGAGGAGCTGTACCCTCTGTGCTTCGCCCCCAGCCGACTTGACTTCACCGACATCAGCATAAGGAGCCACTGCTCCATGAAAAAAACAAATCAACCTGCCTTGATCTTATTGAGTCTCCCAATATCTTGAATGCTACACATTACAGGGGGTCCTCATTTGGACCACTTTACTATTATTACTATTTTTTTTTACTTTTCATAATGGGAACATGAAAAAAAAGATGGGAAATCATGTGGCAGTAACATCGCATTTACGTGGATCATATCGCCCACTGCTAGAATTCTACCACTGAACCACCAATGCTCGGAAAGGAGGGAGAACGTTTGGAATTAACACCGCATTTACGAGTATATTGCCCACTGCTAAACTTCGTCAACCTATAGATAAAGTGAACAAGTTTTATAGGCATTTGACGAATATAGACGGACTAATGAGTTTCTGAAAAGATTCGGCAGGGAACGGGGGTTGGTCGGTATGCAAAGCTTGGAGCTCCTTCAAGTAAATCAGGCTTCATTTTAAAGAACCTTACACACATGCAAGCACAAACACAACTTAATTAAAAGCACTCCGTTCCTGCATTGGCCGGGAATCGGAGCCGGGTCTCCCGCGTGGCAGGCGAGAATTCTACCACTGAACCACCAATGCTCGGCTGGGAGACTTTCGGCCTTCACATTGCCCTGGATTTAGTAATGGTGCGTAACTGTTACACGTCAAATCCAGGTAAAGGGGGGTTGAGTCAATATGCAAAGTTTGGAGCTCCTTCTAGCAAATCAGGCTTGGCCTTCAAGGCTCATTTTAAAGAATCCCACACACATGCAAACACACACCCCTTACTTGAAAGAACTCTGTTCCTGCATTTGCCCGGGAATCAGAGCCAGGCCTCCTGTGTGGCAGGCGAGAATGGATGATGGAAGAGACTTTTTAACTTTTACTCCTCCCATTTGGAGTGAGGGGGAGATGAAAATCTTATCGGCACCCTAGATTACCCTTTGTGAGTATAGTGGTTTACCACAGGGAGCGCACATGCTCAAGCGCATGGGCACACAACTCGAGTTTCTCTTCAAAGACGCATAAATCTTTCGCCTTTTACTAAAGATTTCCGTGGAGGGGAACCTTTCCGAGTGACCTGTATTTTTGGGTGCTCTGCTCACAGCAGAGCTGCACTGCAGTTTCAATAGCAGACTAAATCTGACCACACACCAATGTGCATTGGAGCAAAGCGTGCTTTCTCGTGGACCGTGTTTGCAGCCTTTGCGCTTCCTGTGTCGCAACTTCACTTTTTTTTTCAGCCAGCATGGAAAGACAGCACTCTCATGACATGATGGGATCCAAACCTTGGGCTTCAGCTACTTTGGCCCTGTCAGTGACTTATGTACTTCCAGCATTCTTTTCTGCTCACAACAGAGCTGTATTGGAGTGTCAAGAGTAAAACTGGCCACCAGCCAATGGGCGGTGGAACGAAGCGCGCCTCACCACGTTCTGTACTTGCGGCCTTTGCGCTTTCTGCGTCGCAGCTCCAGATTTCTTTAGCCCGCATGGAAAGACAGCACTCTCTCGTACATGACGGGATACAAACAAAGATGGCTTCAGCTCCTTTTGCCCTATCAGTGACTTGTGCATTTCAAGCATTCTTTTCAGATGGCTAAAAGCTGGAGTCGGGAACTTGCGTTGGTGGTATAGTGGTGAGCATAGCTGCCTTCCAAGCAGTTGACCCGGGTTCGATTCCCGGCCAAAGCATTTGTTTTGGCTCTGGCTGACGTTGAAGCAGAACTCCTTCTGTGACCTCTGTCAGCACCAAAATCTTTTGGATGAGTCGTTCAGCAGCAGCAAAGAGCTGGGTCTCCCCGTCGGGGAATCGAACCCCGGTCTTCCGCGTGACAGGCGGAGATACTGTCCACTATACTAACGAGGAGCTGTACCCGCCGTGCTTCGCCCCCAGCCGACTTGACTTCACCGACATCAGCATAAGGAGCCACTACTCCATGAAAAAAACAAATCAACCTACCTTGATCTTATTGAGTCTCCCAATATCTTGAATGCTACACATTACAGGGGGTCCTCATTTGGACCACTTTACTATTATTACTATATTTTTTTTACTTTTCATAATGGGAACATGAAAAAAAGGATGGGAAATCATGTGGCAGTAACATCGCATTTACGTGGATCATATCGCCCACTGCTAGAATTCTACCACTGAACCACCAATGCTCGGAAAGGAGGGAGAACGTTTGGAATTAACACCGCATTTACGAGTATATTGCCCACTGCTAAACTTCGTCAACCTATAGATAAAGTGAACAAGTTTTATAGGCATTTGACGAATATAGACGGACTAATGAGTTTCTGAAAAGATTCGGCAGGGAACGGGGGTTGGTCGGGTATGCAAAGGTTGGAGCTCCTTCAAGTAAATCAGGCTTCATTTTAAAGAACCTTACACACATGCAAGCACACACACAACTTAATTAAAAGCACTCCGTTCCTGCATTGGCCGGGAATCGGACCCGGGTCTCCCGCGTGGCAGGCGAGAAATCTACCACTGAACCACCAATGCTCGGCTGGGAGACTTTTGGCCTTCACATTGCCCTGGATTTAGTAATGGTGCGTAACTGTTACACGTCAAATCCAGGTAAAGGGGGGTTGGGTCAATATGCAAAGTTTGGAGCTCCTTCTAGCAAATCAGGCTTGGCCTTCAAGGCTCATTTTAAAGAATCCCACACACATGCAAACACACACCCCTTACTTGAAAGAACTCTGTTCCTGCATTTGCCCGGGAATCAGAGCCAGGCCTCCTGTGTGGCAGGCGAGAATGGATGATGGAAGAGACTTTTTAACTTTTACTCCTCCCATTTGGAGTGAGGGGGAGATGAAAATCTTATCGGCACCCTAGATTACCCTTTGTGAGTATAGTGGTTTACCACAGGGAGCGCACATGCTCAAGCGCATGGGCACACAACTCGAGTTTCTCTTCAAAGACGCATAAATCTTTCGCCTTTTACTAAAGATTTCCGTGGAGGGGAACCTTTCCGAGTGACCTGTATTTTTGGGTGCTCTGCTCACAGCAGAGCTGCACTGCAGTTTCAATAGCAGACTAAATCTGACCACACACCAATGTGCATTGGAGCAAAGCGTGCTTTCTCGTGGACCGTGTTTGCAGCCTTTGCGCTTCCTGTGTCGCAACTTCACTTTTTTTTTCAGCCAGCATGGAAAGACAGCACTCTCATGACATGATGGGATCCAAACCTTGGGCTTCAGCTACTTTGGCCCTGTCAGTGACTTATGTACTTCCAGCATTCTTTTCTGCTCACAACAGAGCTGTATTGGAGTGTCAAGAGTAAAACTGGCCACCAGCCAATGGGCGGTGGAACGAAGCGCGCCTCACCACGTTCTGTACTTGCGGCCTTTGCGCTTTCTGCGTCGCAGCTCCAGATTTCTTTAGCCCGCATGGAAAGACAGCACTCTCTCGTACATGACGGGATACAAACAAAGATGGCTTCAGCTCCTTTTGCCCTATCAGTGACTTGTGCATTTCAAGCATTCTTTTCAGATGGCTAAAAGCTGGAGTCGGGAACTTGCGTTGGTGGTATAGTGGTGAGCATAGCTGCCTTCCAAGCAGTTGACCCGGGTTCGATTCCCGGCCAACGCATTTGTTTTGGCTCTGGCTGACGTTGAAGCAGAACTCCTTCTGTGACCTCTGTCAGCACCAAAATCTTTTGGATGAGTCGTTCAGCAGCAGCAAAGAGCTGGGTCTCCCCGTCGGGGAATCGAACCCCGGTCTTCCGCGTGACAGGCGGAGATACTGTCCACTATACTAACGAGGAGCTGCACCCGCTGTGCTTCGCCCCCAGTCGACTTGACTTCACCGACATCAGCATAAGGAGCCACTACTCCATGAAAAAAAACAAATCAACCTGCCTTGATCTTATTGAGTCTCCCAATATCTTGAATGCTACACATTACAGGGGGTCCTCATTTGGACCACTTTACTATTATTACTATTTTTTTTTACTTTTCATAATGGGAACATGAAAAAAAAGATGGGAAATCATGTGGCAGTAACATCGCATTTACGTGGATCATATCGCCCACTGCTAGAATTCTACCACTGAACCACCAATGCTCGGAAAGGAGGGAGAACGTTTGGAATTAACACCGCATTTACGAGTATATTGCCCACTGCTAAACTTCGTCAACCTATAGATAAAGTGAACAAGTTTTATAGGCATTTGACGAATATAGACGGACTAATGAGTTTCTGAAAAGATTCGGCAGGGAACGGGGGTTGGTCGGTATGCAAAGGTTGGAGCTCCTTCAAGTAAATCAGGCTTCATTTTAAAGAACCTTACACACATGCAAGCACACACACAACTTAATTAAAAGCACTCCGTTCCTGCATTGGCCGGGAATCGGACCCGGGTCTCCCGCGTGGCAGGCGAGAATTCTACCACTGAACCACCAATGCTCGGCTGGGAGACTTTCGGCCTTCACATTGCCCTGGATTTAGTAATGGTGCGTAACTGTTACACGTCAAATCCAGGTAAAGGGGGGTTGGGTCAATATGCAAAGTTTGGAGCTCCTTCTAGCAAATCAGGCTTGGCCTTCAAGGCTCATTTTAAAGAATCCCACACACATGCAAACACACACCCATTACTTGAAAGAACTCTGTTCCTGCATTTGCCCGGGAATCAGAGCCAGGCCTCCTGTGTGGCAGGCGAGAATGGATGATGGAAGAGACTTTTTAACTTTTACTCCTCCCATTTGGAGTGAGGGGGAGATGAAAATCTTATCGGCACCCTAGATTACCCTTTGTGAGTATAGTGGTTTACCACAGGGAGCGCACATGCTCAAGCGCATGGGCACACAACTCGAGTTTCTCTTCATAGACGCATAAATCTTTCGCCTTTTACTAAAGATTTCCGTGGAGGGGAACCTTTCCGAGTGACCTGTATTTTTGGGTGCTCTGCTCACAGCAGAGCTGCACTGCAGTTTCAATAGCAGACTAAATCTGACCACACACCAATGTGCATTGGAGCAAAGCGTGCTTTCTCGTGGACCGTGTTTGCAGCCTTTGCGCTTCCTGTGTCGCAACTTCACATTTTTTTTCAGCCAGCATGGAAAGACAGCACTCTCATGACATGATGGGATCCAAACCTTGGGCTTCAGCTACTTTGGCCCTGTCAGTGACTTATGTACTTCCAGCATTCTTTTCTGCTCACAACAGAGCTGTATTGGAGTGTCAAGAGTAAAACTGGCCACCAGCCAATGGGCGGTGGAACGAAGCGCGCCTCACCACGTTCTGTACTTGCGGCCTTTGCGCTTTCTGCGTCGCAGCTCCAGATTTCTTTAGCCCGCATGGAAAGACAGCACTCTCTCGTACATGACGGGATACAAACAAAGATGGCTTCAGCTCCTTTTGCCCTATCAGTGACTTGTGCATTTCAAGCATTCTTTTCAGATGGCTAAAAGCTGGAGTCGGGAACTTGCGTTGGTGGTATAGTGGTGAGCATAGCTGCCTTCCAAGCAGTTGACCCGGGTTCGATTCCCGGCCAACGCATTTGTTTTGGCTCTGGCTGACGTTGAAGCAGAACTCCTTCTGTGACCTCTGTCAGCACCAAAATCTTTTGGATGAGTCGTTCAGCAGCAGCAAAGAGCTGGGTCTCCCCGTCGGGGAATCGAACACCGGTCTTCCGCGTGACAGGCGGAGATACTGTCCACTATACTAACGAGGAGCTGTACCCGCCGTGCTTCGCCCCCAGCCGACTTGACTTCACCGACATCAGCATAAGGAGCCACTACTCCATGAAAAAAAACAAATCAACCTACCTTGATCTTATTGAGTCTCCCAATATCTTGAATGCTACACATTACAGGGGGTCCTCATTTGGACCACTTTACTATTATTACTATATTTTTTTTACTTTTCATAATGGGAACATGAAAAAAAGGATGGGAAATCATGTGGCAGTAACATCGCATTTACGTGGATCATATCGCCCACTGCTAGAATTCTACCACTGAACCACCAATGCTCGGAAAGGAGGGAGAACGTTTGGAATTAACACCGCATTTACGAGTATATTGCCCACTGCTAAACTTCGTCAACCTATAGATAAAGTGAACAAGTTTTATAGGCATTTGACGAATATAGACGGACTAATGAGTTTCTGAAAAGATTCGGCAGGGAACGGGGGTTGGTCGGGTATGCAAAGGTTGGAGCTCCTTCAAGTAAATCAGGCTTCATTTTAAAGAACCTTACACACATGCAAGCACACACACAACTTAATTAAAAGCACTCCGTTCCTGCATTGGCCGGGAATCGGACCCGGGTCTCCCGCGTGGCAGGCGAGAATTCTACCACTGAACCACCAATGCTCGGCTGGGAGACTTTCGGCCTTCACATTGCCCTGGATTTAGTAATGGTGCGTAACTGTTACACGTCAAATCCAGGTAAAGGGGGGTTGGGTCAATATGCAAAGTTTGGAGCTCCTTCTAGCAAATCAGGCTTGGCCTTCAAGGCTCATTTTAAAGAATCCCACACACATGCAAACACACACCCCTTACTTGAAAGAACTCTGTTCCTGCATTTGCCCGGGAATCAGAGCCAGGCCTCCTGTGTGGCAGGCGAGAATGGATGATGGAAGAGACTTTTTAACTTTTACTCCTCCCATTTGGAGTGAGGGGGAGATGAAAATCTTATCGGCACCCTAGATTACCCTTTGTGAGTATAGTGGTTTACCACACGGAGCGCACATGCTCAAGAGCATGGGCACACAACTCGAGTTTCTCTTCAAAGACGCATAAATCTTTCGCCTTTTACTAAAGATTTCCGTGGAGGGGAACCTTTCCGAGTGACCTGTATTTTTGGGTGCTCTGCTCACAGCAGAGCTGCACTGCAGTTTCAATAGCAGACTAAATCTGACCACACACCAATGTGCATTGGAGCAAAGCGTGCTTTCTCGTGGACCGTGTTTGCAGCCTTTGCGCTTCCTGTGTCGCAACTTCACATTTTTTTTCAGCCAGCATGGAAAGACAGCACTCTCATGACATGATGGGATCCAAACCTTGGGCTTCAGCTACTTTGGCCCTGTCAGTGACTTATGTACTTCCAGCATTCTTTTCTGCTCACAACAGAGCTGTATTGGAGTGTCAAGAGTAAAACTGGCCACCAGCCAATGGGCGGTGGAACGAAGCGCGCCTCACCACGTTCTGTACTTGCGGCCTTTGAGCTTTCTGCGTCGCAGCTCCAGATTTCTTTAGCCTGCATGGAAAGACAGCACTCTCTCGTACATGACGGGATACAAACAAAGATGGCTTCAGCTCCTTTTGCCCTATCAGTGACTTGTGCATTTCAAGCATTCTTTTCAGATGGCTAAAAGCTGGAGTCGGGAACTTGCGTTGGTGGTATAGTGGTGAGCATAGCTGCCTTCCAAGCAGTTGACCCGGGTTCGATTCCCAGCCAACGCATTTGTTTTGGCTCTGGCTGACGTTGAAGCAGAACTCCTTCTGTGACCTCTGTCATCACCAAAATCTTTTGGATGAGTCGTTCAGCAGCAGCAAAGAGCTGGATCTCCCCGTCGGGGAATCGAACCCCGGTCTTCCGCGTGACAGGCGGAGATACTGTCCACTATACTAACGAGGAGCTGTACCCGCTGTGCTTCGCCCCCAGCCGACTTGACTTCACCGACATCAGCATAAGGAGCCACTGCTCCATGAAAAAAACAAATCAACCTGCCTTGATCTTATTGAGTCTCCCAATATCTTGAATGCTACACATTACAGGGGGTCCTCATTTGGACCACTTTACTATTATTACTATTTTTTTTTACTTTTCATAATGGGAACATGAAAAAAAAGATGGGAAATCATGTGGCAGTAACATCGCATTTACGTGGATCATATCGCCCACTGCTAGAATTCTACCACTGAACCACCAATGCTCGGAAAGGAGGGAGAACGTTTGGAATTAACACCGCATTTACGAGTATATTGCCCACTGCTAAACTTCGTCAACCTATAGATAAAGTGAACAAGTTTTATAGGCATTTGACGAATATAGACGGACTAATGAGTTTCTGAAAAGATTCGGCAGGGAACGGGGGTTGGTCGGTATGCAAAGCTTGGAGCTCCTTCAAGTAAATCAGGCTTCATTTTAAAGAACCTTACACACATGCAAGCACAAACACAACTTAATTAAAAGCACTCCGTTCCTGCATTGGCCGGGAATCGGAGCCGGGTCTCCCGCGTGGCAGGCGAGAATTCTACCACTGAACCACCAATGCTCGGCTGGGAGACTTTCGGCCTTCACATTGCCCTGGATTTAGTAATGGTGCGTAACTGTTACACGTCAAATCCAGGTAAAGGGGGGTTGAGTCAATATGCAAAGTTTGGAGCTCCTTCTAGCAAATCAGGCTTGGCCTTCAAGGCTCATTTTAAAGAATCCCACACACATGCAAACACACACCCCTTACTTGAAAGAACTCTGTTCCTGCATTTGCCCGGGAATCAGAGCCAGGCCTCCTGTGTGGCAGGCGAGAATGGATGATGGAAGAGACTTTTTAACTTTTACTCCTCCCATTTGGAGTGAGGGGGAGATGAAAATCTTATCGGCACCCTAGATTACCCTTTGTGAGTATAGTGGTTTACCACATGGAGCGCACATGCTCAAGAGCATGGGCACACAACTCGAGTTTCTCTTCAAAGACGCAGAAATCTTTTGCCTTTTACTAAAGATTTCCGTGGAGGGGAACCTTTCCGAGTGACCTGTATTTTTGGGTGCTCTGCTCACAGCAGAGCTGCACTGCAGTTTCAATAGCAGACTAAATCTGACCACACACCAATGTGCATTGGAGCAAAGCGTGCTTTCTCGTGGACCGTGTTTGCAGCCTTTGCGCTTCCTGTGTCGCAACTTCACATTTTTTTTCAGCCAGCATGGAAAGACAGCACTCTCATGACATGATGGGATCCAAACCTTGGGCTTCAGCTACTTTGGCCCTGTCAGTGACTTATGTACTTCCAGCATTCTTTTCTGCTCACAACAGAGCTGTATTGGAGTGTCAAGAGTAAAACTGGCCACCAGCCAATGGGCGGTGGAACGAAGCGCGCCTCACCACGTTCTGTACTTGCGGCCTTTGCGCTTTCTGCGTCGCAGCTCCAGATTTCTTTAGCCCGCATGGAAAGACAGCACTCTCTCGTACATGACGGGATACAAACAAAGATGGCTTCAGCTCCTTTTGCCCTATCAGTGACTTGTGCATTTCAAGCATTCTTTTCAGATGGCTAAAAGCTGGAGTCGGGAACTTGCGTTGGTGGTATAGTGGTGAGCATAGCTGCCTTCCAAGCAGTTGACCCGGGTTCGATTCCCAGCCAACGCATTTGTTTTGGCTCTGGCTGACGTTGAAGCAGAACTCCTTCTGTGACCTCTGTCATCACCAAAATCTTTTGGATGAGTCGTTCAGCAGCAGCAAAGAGCTGGGTCTCCCCGTCGGGGAATCGAACCCCGGTCTTCCGCGTGACAGGCGGAGATACTGTCCACTATACTAACGAGGAGCTGTACCCGCTGTGCTTCGCCCCCAGCCGACTTGACTTCACCGACATCAGCATAAGGAGCCACTGCTCCATGAAAAAAACAAATCAACCTGCCTTGATCTTATTGAGTCTCCCAATATCTTGAATGCTACACATTACAGGGGGTCCTCATTTGGACCACTTTACTATTATTACTATTTTTTTTTACTTTTCATAATGGGAACATGAAAAAAAAGATGGGAAATCATGTGGCAGTAACATCGCATTTACGTGGATCATATCGCCCACTGCTAGAATTCTACCACTGAACCACCAATGCTCGGAAAGGAGGGAGAACGTTTGGAATTAACACCGCATTTACGAGTATATTGCCCACTGCTAAACTTCGTCAACCTATAGATAAAGTGAACAAGTTTTATAGGCATTTGACGAATATAGACGGACTAATGAGTTTCTGAAAAGATTCGGCAGGGAACGGGGGTTGGTCGGTATGCAAAGCTTGGAGCTCCTTCAAGTAAATCAGGCTTCATTTTAAAGAACCTTACACACATGCAAGCACAAACACAACTTAATTAAAAGCACTCCGTTCCTGCATTGGCCGGGAATCGGAGCCGGGTCTCCCGCGTGGCAGGCGAGAATTCTACCACTGAACCACCAATGCTCGGCTGGGAGACTTTCGGCCTTCACATTGCCCTGGATTTAGTAATGGTGCGTAACTGTTACACGTCAAATCCAGGTAAAGGGGGGTTGAGTCAATATGCAAAGTTTGGAGCTCCTTCTAGCAAATCAGGCTTGGCCTTCAAGGCTCATTTTAAAGAATCCCACACACATGCAAACACACACCCCTTACTTGAAAGAACTCTGTTCCTGCATTTGCCCGGGAATCAGAGCCAGGCCTCCTGTGTGGCAGGCGAGAATGGATGATGGAAGAGACTTTTTAACTTTTACTCCTCCCATTTGGAGTGAGGGGGAGATGAAAATCTTATCGGCACCCTAGATTACCCTTTGTGAGTATAGTGGTTTACCACATGGAGCGCACATGCTCAAGAGCATGGGCACACAACTCGAGTTTCTCTTCAAAGACGCAGAAATCTTTTGCCTTTTACTAAAGATTTCCGTGGAGGGGAACCTTTCCGAGTGACCTGTATTTTTGGGTGCTCTGCTCACAGCAGAGCTGCACTGCAGTTTCAATAGCAGACTAAATCTGACCACACACCAATGTGCATTGGAGCAAAGCGTGCTTTCTCGTGGACCGTGTTTGCAGCCTTTGCGCTTCCTGTGTCGCAACTTCACATTTTTTTTCAGCCAGCATGGAAAGACAGCACTCTCATGACATGATGGGATCCAAACCTTGGGCTTCAGCTACTTTGGCCCTGTCAGTGACTTATGTACTTCCAGCATTCTTTTCTGCTCACAACAGAGCTGTATTGGAGTGTCAAGAGTAAAACTGGCCACCAGCCAATGGGCGGTGGAACGAAGCGCGCCTCACCACGTTCTGTACTTGCGGCCTTTGCGCTTTCTGCGTCGCAGCTCCAGATTTCTTTAGCCCGCATGGAAAGACAGCACTCTCTCGTACATGACGGGATACAAACAAAGATGGCTTCAGCTCCTTTTGCCCTATCAGTGACTTGTGCATTTCAAGCATTCTTTTCAGATGGCTAAAAGCTGGAGTCGGGAACTTGCGTTGGTGGTATAGTGGTGAGCATAGCTGCCTTCCAAGCAGTTGACCCGGGTTCGATTCCCGGCCAACGCATTTGTTTTGGCTCTGGCTGACGTTGAAGCAGAACTCCTTCTGTGACCTCTGTCAGCACCAAAATCTTTTGGATGAGTCGTTCAGCAGCAGCAAAGAGCTGGGTCTCCCCGTCGGGGAATCGAACCCCGGTCTTCCGCGTGACAGGCGGAGATACTGTCCACTATACTAACGAGGAGCTGTAGCCGCTGTGCTTCGCCCCCAGTCGACTTGACTTCACCGACATCAGCATAAGGAGCCACTACTCCATGAAAAAAAAACAAATCAACCTGCCTTGATCTTATTGAGTCTCCCAATATCTTGAATGCTACACATTACAGGGGGTCCTCATTTGGACCACTTTACTATTATTACTATTTTTTTTTACTTTTCATAATGGGAACATGAAAAAAAAGATGGGAAATCATGTGGCAGTAACATCGCATTTACGTGGATCATATCGCCCACTGCTAGAATTCTACCACTGAACCACCAATGCTCGGAAAGGAGGGAGAACGTTTGGAATTAACACCGCATTTACGAGTATATTGCCCACTGCTAAACTTCGTCAACCTATAGATAAAGTGAACAAGTTTTATAGGCATTTGACGAATATAGACGGACTAATGAGTTTCTGAAAAGATTCGGCAGGGAACGGGGGTTGGTCGGTATGCAAAGGTTGGAGCTCCTTCAAGTAAATCAGGCTTCATTTTAAAGAACCTTACACACATGCAAGCACAAACACAACTTAATTAAAAGCACTCCGTTCCTGCATTGGCCGGGAATCGGAGCCGGGTCTCCCGCGTGGCAGGCGAGAATTCTACCACTGAACCACCAATGCTCGGCTGGGAGACTTTCGGCCTTCACATTGCCATGGATTTAGTAATGGTGCGTAACTGTTACACGTCAAATCCAGGTAAAGGGGGGTTGAGTCAATATGCAAAGTTTGGAGCTCCTTCTAGCAAATCAGGCTTGGCCTTCAAGGCTCATTTTAAAGAATCCCACACACATGCAAACACACACCCCTTACTTGAAAGAACTCTGTTCCTGCATTTGCCCGGGAATCAGAGCCAGGCCTCCTGTGTGGCAGGCGAGAATGGATGATGGAAGAGACTTTTTAACTTTTACTCCTCCCATTTGGAGTGAGGGGGAGATGAAAATCTTATCGGCACCCTAGATTACCCTTTGTGAGTATAGTGGTTTACCACATGGAGCGCACATGCTCAAGAGCATGGGCACACAACTCGAGTTTCTCTTCAAAGACGCAGAAATCTTTTGCCTTTTACTAAAGATTTCCGTGGAGGGGAACCTTTCCGAGTGACCTGTATTTTTGGGTGCTCTGCTCACAGCAGAGCTGCACTGCAGTTTCAATAGCAGACTAAATCTGACCACACACCAATGTGCATTGGAGCAAAGCGTGCTTTCTCGTGGACCGTGTTTGCAGCCTTTGCGCTTCCTGTGTCGCAACTTCACATTTTTTTTCAGCCAGCATGGAAAGACAGCACTCTCATGACATGATGGGATCCAAACCTTGGGCTTCAGCTACTTTGGCCCTGTCAGTGACTTATGTACTTCCAGCATTCTTTTCTGCTCACAACAGAGCTGTATTGGAGTGTCAAGAGTAAAACTGGCCACCAGCCAATGGGCGGTGGAACGAAGTGCGCCTCACCACGTTCTGTACTTGCGGCCTTTGCGCTTTCTGCGTCGCAGCTCCAGATTTCTTTAGCCCGCATGGAAAGACAGCACTCTCTCGTACATGACGGGATACAAACAAAGATGGCTTCAGCTCCTTTTGCCCTATCAGTGACTTGTGCATTTCAAGCATTCTTTTCAGATGGCTAAAAGCTGGAGTCGGGAACTTTCGTTGGTGGTATAGTGGTGAGCATAGCTGCCTTCCAAGCAGTTGACCCGGGTTCGATTCCCGGCCAACGCATTTGTTTTGGCTCTGGCTGACGTTGAAGCAGAACTCCTTCTGTGACCTCTGTCAGCACCAAAATCTTTTGGATGAGTCGTTCAGCAGCAGCAAAGAGCTGGGTCTCCCCGTCGGGGAATCGAACCCCGGTCTTCCGCGTGACAGGCGGAGGTACTGTCCACTATACTAACGAGGAGCTGTACCCGCTGTGCTTCGCCCCCAGTCGACTTGACTTCACCGACATCAGCATAAGGAGCCACTACTCCATGAAAAAAAACAAATCAACCTGCCTTGATCTTATTGAGTCTCCCAATATCTTGAATGCTACACATTACAGGGGGTCCTCATTTGGACCACTTTACTATTATTACTATTTTTTTTTACTTTTCATAATGGGAACATGAAAAAAAAGATGGGAAATCATGTGGCAGTAACATCGCATTTACGTGGATCATATCGCCCACTGCTAGAATTCTACCACTGAACCACCAATGCTCGGAAAGGAGGGAGAACGTTTGGAATTAACACCGCATTTACGAGTATATTGCCCACTGCTAAACTTCGTCAACCTATAGATAAAGTGAACAAGTTTTATAGGCATTTGACGAATATAGACGGACTAATGAGTTTCTGAAAAGATTCGGCAGGGAACGGGGGTTGGTCGGTATGCAAAGGTTGGAGCTCCTTCAAGTAAATCAGGCTTCATTTTAAAGAACCTTACACACATGCAAGCACACACACAACTTAATTAAAAGCACTCCGTTCCTGCATTGGCCGGGAATCGGACCCGGGTCTCCCGCGTGGCAGGCGAGAATTCTACCACTGAACCACCAATGCTCGGCTGGGAGACTTTCGGCCTTCACATTGCCCTGGATTTAGTAATGGTGCGTAACTGTTACACGTCAAATCCAGGTAAAGGGGGGTTGGGTCAATATGCAAAGTTTGGAGCTCCTTCTAGCAAATCAGGCTTGGCCTTCAAGGCTCATTTTAAAGAATCCCACACACATGCAAACACACACCCATTACTTGAAAGAACTCTGTTCCTGCATTTGCCCGGGAATCAGAGCCAGGCCTCCTGTGTGGCAGGCGAGAATGGATGATGGAAGAGACTTTTTAACTTTTACTCCTCCCATTTGGAGTGAGGGGGAGATGAAAATCTTATCGGCACCCTAGATTACCCTTTGTGAGTATAGTGGTTTACCACAGGGAGCGCACATGCTCAAGCGCATGGGCACACAACTCGAGTTTCTCTTCATAGACGCATAAATCTTTCGCCTTTTACTAAAGATTTCCGTGGAGGGGAACCTTTCCGAGTGACCTGTATTTTTGGGTGCTCTGCTCACAGCAGAGCTGCACTGCAGTTTCAATAGCAGACTAAATCTGACCACACACCAATGTGCATTGGAGCAAAGCGTGCTTTCTCGTGGACCGTGTTTGCAGCCTTTGCGCTTCCTGTGTCGCAACTTCACATTTTTTTTCAGCCAGCATGGAAAGACAGCACTCTCATGACATGATGGGATCCAAACCTTGGGCTTCAGCTACTTTGGCCCTGTCAGTGACTTATGTACTTCCAGCATTCTTTTCTGCTCACAACAGAGCTGTATTGGAGTGTCAAGAGTAAAACTGGCCACCAGCCAATGGGCGGTGGAACGAAGCGCGCCTCACCACGTTCTGTACTTGCGGCCTTTGCGCTTTCTGCGTCGCAGCTCCAGATTTCTTTAGCCCGCATGGAAAGACAGCACTCTCTCGTACATGACGGGATACAAACAAAGATGGCTTCAGCTCCTTTTGCCCTATCAGTGACTTGTGCATTTCAAGCATTCTTTTCAGATGGCTAAAAGCTGGAGTCGGGAACTTGCGTTGGTGGTATAGTGGTGAGCATAGCTGCCTTCCAAGCAGTTGACCCGGGTTCGATTCCCGGCCAACGCATTTGTTTTGGCTCTGGCTGACGTTGAAGCAGAACTCCTTCTGTGACCTCTGTCAGCACCAAAATCTTTTGGATGAGTCGTTCAGCAGCAGCAAAGAGCTGGGTCTCCCCGTCGGGGAATCGAACCCCGGTCTTCCGCGTGACAGGCGGAGATACTGTCCACTATACTAACGAGGAGCTGTACCCGCCGTGCTTCGCCCCCAGCCGACTTGACTTCACCGACATCAGCATAAGGAGCCACTACTCCATGAAAAAAACAAATCAACCTACCTTGATCTTATTGAGTCTCCCAATATCTTGAATGCTACACATTACAGGGGGTCCTCATTTGGACCACTTTACTATTATTACTATATTTTTTTTACTTTTCATAATGGGAACATGAAAAAAAGGATGGGAAATCATGTGGCAGTAACATCGCATTTACGTGGATCATATCGCCCACTGCTAGAATTCTACCACTGAACCACCAATGCTCGGAAAGGAGGGAGAACGTTTGGAATTAACACCGCATTTACGAGTATATTGCCCACTGCTAAACTTCGTCAACCTATAGATAAAGTGAACAAGTTTTATAGGCATTTGACGAATATAGACGGACTAATGAGTTTCTGAAAAGATTCGGCAGGGAACGGGGGTTGGTCGGGTATGCAAAGGTTGGAGCTCCTTCAAGTAAATCAGGCTTCATTTTAAAGAACCTTACACACATGCAAGCACACACACAACTTAATTAAAAGCACTCCGTTCCTGCATTGGCCGGGAATCGGACCCGGGTCTCCCGCGTGGCAGGCGAGAAATCTACCACTGAACCACCAATGCTCGGCTGGGAGACTTTTGGCCTTCACATTGCCCTGGATTTAGTAATGGTGCGTAACTGTTACACGTCAAATCCAGGTAAAGGGGGGTTGGGTCAATATGCAAAGTTTGGAGCTCCTTCTAGCAAATCAGGCTTGGCCTTCAAGGCTCATTTTAAAGAATCCCACACACATGCAAACACACACCCCTTACTTGAAAGAACTCTGTTCCTGCATTTGCCCGGGAATCAGAGCCAGGCCTCCTGTGTGGCAGGCGAGAATGGATGATGGAAGAGACTTTTTAACTTTTACTCCTCCCATTTGGAGTGAGGGGGAGATGAAAATCTTATCGGCACCCTAGATTACCCTTTGTGAGTATAGTGGTTTACCACAGGGAGCGCACATGCTCAAGCGCATGGGCACACAACTCGAGTTTCTCTTCAAAGACGCATAAATCTTTCGCCTTTTACTAAAGATTTCCGTGGAGGGGAACCTTTCCGAGTGACCTGTATTTTTGGGTGCTCTGCTCACAGCAGAGCTGCACTGCAGTTTCAATAGCAGACTGAATCTGACCACACACCAATGTGCATTGGAGCAAAGCGTGCTTTCTCGTGGACCGTGTTTGCAGCCTTTGCGCTTCCTGTGTCGCAACTTCACTTTTTTTTTCAGCCAGCATGGAAAGACAGCACTCTCATGACATGATGGGATCCAAACCTTGGGCTTCAGCTACTTTGGCCCTGTCAGTGACTTATGTACTTCCAGCATTCTTTTCTGCTCACAACAGAGCTGTATTGGAGTGTCAAGAGTAAAACTGGCCACCAGCCAATGGGCGGTGGAACGAAGCGCGCCTCACCACGTTCTGTACTTGCGGCCTTTGCGCTTTCTGCGTCGCAGCTCCAGATTTCTTTAGCCCGCATGGAAAGACAGCACTCTCTCGTACATGACGGGATACAAACAAAGATGGCTTCAGCTCCTTTTGCCCTATCAGTGACTTGTGCATTTCAAGCATTCTTTTCAGATGGCTAAAAGCTGGAGTCGGGAACTTGCGTTGGTGGTATAGTGGTGAGCATAGCTGCCTTCCAAGCAGTTGACCCGGGTTCGATTCCCGGCCAACGCATTTGTTTTGGCTCTGGCTGACGTTGAAGCAGAACTCCTTCTGTGAACTCTGTCAGCACCAAAATCTTTTGGATGAGTCGTTCAGCAGCAGCAAAGAGCTGGGTCTCCCCGTCGGGGAATCGAACCCCGGTCTTCCGCGTGACAGGCGGAGATACTGTCCACTATACTAACGAGGAGCTGCACCCGCTGTGCTTCGCCCCCAGTCGACTTGACTTCACCGACATCAGCATAAGGAGCCACTACTCCATGAAAAAAAACAAATCAACCTGCCTTGATCTTATTGAGTCTCCCAATATCTTGAATGCTACACATTACAGGGGGTCCTCATTTGGACCACTTTACTATTATTACTATTTTTTTTTACTTTTCATAATGGGAACATGAAAAAAAAGATGGGAAATCATGTGGCAGTAACATCGCATTTACGTGGATCATATCGCCCACTGCTAGAATTCTACCACTGAACCACCAATGCTCGGAAAGGAGGGAGAACGTTTGGAATTAACACCGCATTTACGAGTATATTGCCCACTGCTAAACTTCGTCAACCTATAGATAAAGTGAACAAGTTTTATAGGCATTTGACGAATATAGACGGACTAATGAGTTTCTGAAAAGATTCGGCAGGGAACGGGGGTTGGTCGGGTATGCAAAGGTTGGAGCTCCTTCAAGTAAATCAGGCTTCATTTTAAAGAACCTTACACACATGCAAGCACACACACAACTTAATTAAAAGCACTCCGTTCCTGCATTGGCCGGGAATCGGACCCGGGTCTCCCGCGTGGCAGGCGAGAATTCTACCACTGAACCACCAATGCTCGGCTGGGAGACTTTCGGCCTTCACATTGCCCTGGATTTAGTAATGGTGCGTAACTGTTACACGTCAAATCCAGGTAAAGGGGGGTTGGGTCAATATGCAAAGTTTGGAGCTCCTTCTAGCAAATCAGGCTTGGCCTTCAAGGCTCATTTTAAAGAATCCCACACACATGCAAACACACACCCCTTACTTGAAAGAACTCTGTTCCTGCATTTGCCCGGGAATCAGAGCCAGGCCTCCTGTGTGGCAGGCGAGAATGGATGATGGAAGAGACTTTTTAACTTTTACTCCTCCCATTTGGAGTGAGGGGGGGGATGAAAATCTTATCGGCACCCTAGATTACCCTTTGTGAGTATAGTGGTTTACCACATGGAGCGCACATGCTCAAGAGCATGGGCACACAACTCGAGTTTCTCTTCAAAGACGCAGAAATCTTTCGCCTTTTACTAAAGATTTCCGTGGAGGGGAACCTTTCCGAGTGACCTGTATTTTTGGGTGCTCTGCTCACAGCAGAGCTGCACTGCAGTTTCAATAGCAGACTAAATCTGACCACACACCAATGTGCATTGGAGCAAAGCGTGCTTTCTCGTGGACCGTGTTTGCAGCCTTTGCGCTTCCTGTGTCGCAACTTCACATTTTTTTTCAGCCAGCATGGAAAGACAGCACTCTCATGACATGATGGCATCCAAACCTTGGGCTTCAGCTACTTTGGCCCTGTCAGTGACTTATGTACTTCCAGCATTCTTTTCTGCTCACAACAGAGCTGTATTGGAGTGTCAAGAGTAAAACTGGCCACCAGCCAATGGGCGGTGGAACGAAGCGCGCCTCACCACGTTCTGTACTTGCGGCCTTTGCGCTTTCTGCGTCGCAGCTCCAGATTTCTTTAGCCCGCATGGAAAGACAGCACTCTCTCGTACATGACGGGATACAAACAAAGATGGCTTCAGCTCCTTTTGCCCTATCAGTGACTTGTGCATTTCAAGCATTCTTTTCAGATGGCTAAAAGCTGGAGTCGGGAACTTGCGTTGGTGGTATAGTGGTGAGCATAGCTGCCTTCCAAGCAGTTGACCCGGGTTCGATTCCCGGCCAACGCATTTGTTTTGGCTCTGGCTGACGTTGAAGCAGAACTCCTTCTGTGACCTCTGTCAGCACCAAAATCTTTTGGATGAGTCGTTCAGCAGCAGCAAAGAGCTGGGTCTCCCCGTCGGGGAATCGAACCCCGGTCTTCCGCGTGACAGGCGGAGATACTGTCCACTATACTAACGAGGAGCTGCACCCGCTGTGCTTCGCCCCCAGTCGACTTGACTTCACCGACATCAGCATAAGGAGCCACTACTCCATGAAAAAAAACAAATCAACCTGCCTTGATCTTATTGAGTCTCCCAATATCTTGAATGCTACACATTACAGGGGGTCCTCATTTGGACCACTTTACTATTATTACTATTTTTTTTTACTTTTCATAATGGGAACATGAAAAAAAAGATGGGAAATCATGTGGCAGTAACATCGCATTTACGTGGATCATATCGCCCACTGCTAGAATTCTACCACTGAACCACCAATGCTCGGAAAGGAGGGAGAACGTTTGGAATTAACACCGCATTTACGAGTATATTGCCCACTGCTAAACTTCGTCAACCTATAGATAAAGTGAACAAGTTTTATAGGCATTTGACGAATATAGACGGACTAATGAGTTTCTGAAAAGATTCGGCAGGGAACGGGGGTTGGTCGGTATGCAAAGGTTGGAGCTCCTTCAAGTAAATCAGGCTTCATTTTAAAGAACCTTACACACATGCAAGCACACACACAACTTAATTAAAAGCACTCCGTTCCTGCATTGGCCGGGAATCGGACCCGGGTCTCCCGCGTGGCAGGCGAGAATTCTACCACTGAACCACCAATGCTCGGCTGGGAGACTTTCGGCCTTCACATTGCCCTGGATTTAGTAATGGTGCGTAACTGTTACACGTCAAATCCAGGTAAAGGGGGGTTGGGTCAATATGCAAAGTTTGGAGCTCCTTCTAGCAAATCAGGCTTGGCCTTCAAGGCTCATTTTAAAGAATCCCACACACATGCAAACACACACCCATTACTTGAAAGAACTCTGTTCCTGCATTTGCCCGGGAATCAGAGCCAGGCCTCCTGTGTGGCAGGCGAGAATGGATGATGGAAGAGACTTTTTAACTTTTACTCCTCCCATTTGGAGTGAGGGGGAGATGAAAATCTTATCGGCACCCTAGATTACCCTTTGTGAGTATAGTGGTTTACCACAGGGAGCGCACATGCTCAAGCGCATGGGCACACAACTCGAGTTTCTCTTCATAGACGCATAAATCTTTCGCCTTTTACTAAAGATTTCCGTGGAGGGGAACCTTTCCGAGTGACCTGTATTTTTGGGTGCTCTGCTCACAGCAGAGCTGCACTGCAGTTTCAATAGCAGACTAAATCTGACCACACACCAATGTGCATTGGAGCAAAGCGTGCTTTCTCGTGGACCGTGTTTGCAGCCTTTGCGCTTCCTGTGTCGCAACTTCACATTTTTTTTCAGCCAGCATGGAAAGACAGCACTCTCATGACATGATGGGATCCAAACCTTGGGCTTCAGCTACTTTGGCCCTGTCAGTGACTTATGTACTTCCAGCATTCTTTTCTGCTCACAACAGAGCTGTATTGGAGTGTCAAGAGTAAAACTGGCCACCAGCCAATGGGCGGTGGAACGAAGCGCGCCTCACCACGTTCTGTACTTGCGGCCTTTGCGCTTTCTGCGTCGCAGCTCCAGATTTCTTTAGCCCGCATGGAAAGACAGCACTCTCTCGTACATGACGGGATACAAACAAAGATGGCTTCAGCTCCTTTTGCCCTATCAGTGACTTGTGCATTTCAAGCATTCTTTTCAGATGGCTAAAAGCTGGAGTCGGGAACTTGCGTTGGTGGTATAGTGGTGAGCATAGCTGCCTTCCAAGCAGTTGACCCGGGTTCGATTCCCGGCCAACGCATTTGTTTTGGCTCTGGCTGACGTTGAAGCAGAACTCCTTCTGTGACCTCTGTCAGCACCAAAATCTTTTGGATGAGTCGTTCAGCAGCAGCAAAGAGCTGGGTCTCCCCGTCGGGGAATCGAACCCCGGTCTTCCGCGTGACAGGCGGAGATACTGTCCACTATACTAACGAGGAGCTGTACCCGCCGTGCTTCGCCCCCAGCCGACTTGACTTCACCGACATCAGCATAAGGAGCCACTACTCCATGAAAAAAACAAATCAACCTACCTTGATCTTATTGAGTCTCCCAATATCTTGAATGCTACACATTACAGGGGGTCCTCATTTGGACCACTTTACTATTATTACTATATTTTTTTTACTTTTCATAATGGGAACATGAAAAAAAGGATGGGAAATCATGTGGCAGTAACATCGCATTTATGTGGATCATATCGCCCACTGCTAGAATTCTACCACTGAACCACCAATGCTCGGAAAGGAGGGAGAACGTTTGGAATTAACACCGCATTTACGAGTATATTGCCCACTGCTAAACTTCGTCAACCTATAGATAAAGTGAACAAGTTTTATAGGCATTTGACGAATATAGACGGACTAATGAGTTTCTGAAAAGATTCGGCAGGGAACGGGGGTTGGTCGGGTATGCAAAGGTTGGAGCTCCTTCAAGTAAATCAGGCTTCATTTTAAAGAACCTTACACACATGCAAGCACACACACAACTTAATTAAAAGCACTCCGTTCCTGCATTGGCCGGGAATCGGACCCGGGTCTCCCGCGTGGCAGGCGAGAAATCTACCACTGAACCACCAATGCTCGGCTGGGAGACTTTTGGCCTTCACATTGCCCTGGATTTAGTAATGGTGCGTAACTGTTACACGTCAAATCCAGGTAAAGGGGGGTTGGGTCAATATGCAAAGTTTGGAGCTCCTTCTAGCAAATCAGGCTTGGCCTTCAAGGCTCATTTTAAAGAATCCCACACACATGCAAACACACACCCCTTACTTGAAAGAACTCTGTTCCTGCATTTGCCCGGGAATCAGAGCCAGGCCTCCTGTGTGGCAGGCGAGAATGGATGATGGAAGAGACTTTTTAACTTTTACTCCTCCCATTTGGAGTGAGGGGGAGATGAAAATCTTATCGGCACCCTAGATTACCCTTTGTGAGTATAGTGGTTTACCACAGGGAGCGCACATGCTCAAGCGCATGGGCACACAACTCGAGTTTCTCTTCAAAGACGCATAAATCTTTCGCCTTTTACTAAAGATTTCCGTGGAGGGGAACCTTTCCGAGTGACCTGTATTTTTGGGTGCTCTGCTCACAGCAGAGCTGCACTGCAGTTTCAATAGCAGACTGAATCTGACCACACACCAATGTGCATTGGAGCAAAGCGTGCTTTCTCGTGGACCGTGTTTGCAGCCTTTGCGCTTCCTGTGTCGCAACTTCACTTTTTTTTTCAGCCAGCATGGAAAGACAGCACTCTCATGACATGATGGGATCCAAACCTTGGGCTTCAGCTACTTTGGCCCTGTCAGTGACTTATGTACTTCCAGCATTCTTTTCTGCTCACAACAGAGCTGTATTGGAGTGTCAAGAGTAAAACTGGCCACCAGCCAATGGGCGGTGGAACGAAGCGCGCCTCACCACGTTCTGTACTTGCGGCCTTTGCGCTTTCTGCGTCGCAGCTCCAGATTTCTTTAGCCCGCATGGAAAGACAGCACTCTCTCGTACATGACGGGATACAAACAAAGATGGCTTCAGCTCCTTTTGCCCTATCAGTGACTTGTGCATTTCAAGCATTCTTTTCAGATGGCTAAAAGCTGGAGTCGGGAACTTGCGTTGGTGGTATAGTGGTGAGCATAGCTGCCTTCCAAGCAGTTGACCCGGGTTCGATTCCCGGCCAACGCATTTGTTTTGGCTCTGGCTGACGTTGAAGCAGAACTCCTTCTGTGACCTCTGTCAGCACCAAAATCTTTTGGATGAGTCGTTCAGCAGCAGCAAAGAGCTGGGTCTCCCCGTCGGGGAATCGAACCCCGGTCTTCCGCGTGACAGGCGGAGATACTGTCCACTATACTAACGAGGAGCTGCACCCGCTGTGCTTCGCCCCCAGTCGACTTGACTTCACCGACATCAGCATAAGGAGCCACTACTCCATGAAAAAAAACAAATCAACCTGCCTTGATCTTATTGAGTCTCCCAATATCTTGAATGCTACACATTACAGGGGGTCCTCATTTGGACCACTTTACTATTATTACTATTTTTTTTTACTTTTCATAATGGGAACATGAAAAAAAAGATGGGAAATCATGTGGCAGTAACATCGCATTTACGTGGATCATATCGCCCACTGCTAGAATTCTACCACTGAACCACCAATGCTCGGAAAGGAGGGAGAACGTTTGGAATTAACACCGCATTTACGAGTATATTGCCCACTGCTAAACTTCGTCAACCTATAGATAAAGTGAACAAGTTTTATAGGCATTTGACGAATATAGACGGACTAATGAGTTTCTGAAAAGATTCGGCAGGGAACGGGGGTTGGTCGGGTATGCAAAGGTTGGAGCTCCTTCAAGTAAATCAGGCTTCATTTTAAAGAACCTTACACACATGCAAGCACACACACAACTTAATTAAAAGCACTCCGTTCCTGCATTGGCCGGGAATCGGACCCGGGTCTCCCGCGTGGCAGGCGAGAATTCTACCACTGAACCACCAATGCTCGGCTGGGAGACTTTCGGCCTTCACATTGCCCTGGATTTAGTAATGGTGCGTAACTGTTACACGTCAAATCCAGGTAAAGGGGGGTTGGGTCAATATGCAAAGTTTGGAGCTCCTTCTAGCAAATCAGGCTTGGCCTTCAAGGCTCATTTTAAAGAATCCCACACACATGCAAACACACACCCCTTACTTGAAAGAACTCTGTTCCTGCATTTGCCCGGGAATCAGAGCCAGGCCTCCTGTGTGGCAGGCGAGAATGGATGATGGAAGAGACTTTTTAACTTTTACTCCTCCCATTTGGAGTGAGGGGGAGATGAAAATCTTATCGGCACCCTAGATTACCCTTTGTGAGTATAGTGGTTTACCACATGGAGCGCACATGCTCAAGAGCATGGGCACACAACTCGAGTTTCTCTTCAAAGACGCAGAAATCTTTCGCCTTTTACTAAAGATTTCCGTGGAGGGGAACCTTTCCGAGTGACCTGTATTTTTGGGTGCTCTGCTCACAGCAGAGCTGCACTGCAGTTTCAATAGCAGACTAAATCTGACCACACACCAATGTGCATTGGAGCAAAGCGTGCTTTCTCGTGGACCGTGTTTGCAGCCTTTGCGCTTCCTGTGTCGCAACTTCACATTTTTTTTCAGCCAGCATGGAAAGACAGCACTCTCATGACATGATGGCATCCAAACCTTGGGCTTCAGCTACTTTGGCCCTGTCAGTGACTTATGTACTTCCAGCATTCTTTTCTGCTCACAACAGAGCTGTATTGGAGTGTCAAGAGTAAAACTGGCCACCAGCCAATGGGCGGTGGAACGAAGCGCGCCTCACCACGTTCTGTACTTGCGGCCTTTGCGCTTTCTGCGTCGCAGCTCCAGATTTCTTTAGCCCGCATGGAAAGACAGCACTCTCTCGTACATGACGGGATACAAACAAAGATGGCTTCAGCTCCTTTTGCCCTATCAGTGACTTGTGCATTTCAAGCATTCTTTTCAGATGGCTAAAAGCTGGAGTCGGGAACTTGCGTTGGTGGTATAGTGGTGAGCATAGCTGCCTTCCAAGCAGTTGACCCGGGTTCGATTCCCGGCCAACGCATTTGTTTTGGCTCTGGCTGACGTTGAAGCAGAACTCCTTCTGTGACCTCTGTCAGCACCAAAATCTTTTGGATGAGTCGTTCAGCAGCAGCAAACAGCTGGGTCTCCCCGTCGGGGAATCGAACCCCGGTCTTCCGCGTGACAGGCGGAGATACTGTCCACTATACTAACGAGGAGCTGCACCCGCTGTGCTTCGCCCCCAGTCGACTTGACTTCACCGACATCAGCATAAGGAGCCACTACTCCATGAAAAAAAACAAATCAACCTGCCTTGATCTTATTGAGTCTCCCAATATCTTGAATGCTACACATTACAGGGGGTCCTCATTTGGACCACTTTACTATTATTACTATTTTTTTTTACTTTTCATAATGGGAACATGAAAAAAAAGATGGGAAATCATGTGGCAGTAACATCGCATTTACGTGGATCATATCGCCCACTGCTAGAATTCTACCACTGAACCACCAATGCTCGGAAAGGAGGGAGAACGTTTGGAATTAACACCGCATTTACGAGTATATTGCCCACTGCTAAACTTCGTCAACCTATAGATAAAGTGAACAAGTTTTATAGGCATTTGACGAATATAGACGGACTAATGAGTTTCTGAAAAGATTCGGCAGGGAACGGGGGTTGGTCGGGTATGCAAAGGTTGGAGCTCCTTCAAGTAAATCAGGCTTCATTTTAAAGAACCTTACACACATGCAAGCACACACACAACTTAATTAAAAGCACTCCGTTCCTGCATTGGCCGGGAATCGGACCCGGGTCTCCCGCGTGGCAGGCGAGAATTCTACCACTGAACCACCAATGCTCGGCTGGGAGACTTTCGGCCTTCACATTGCCCTGGATTTAGTAATGGTGCGTAACTGTTACACGTCAAATCCAGGTAAAGGGGGGTTGGGTCAATATGCAAAGTTTGGAGCTCCTTCTAGCAAATCAGGCTTGGCCTTCAAGGCTCATTTTAAAGAATCCCACACACATGCAAACACACACCCCTTACTTGAAAGAACTCTGTTCCTGCATTTGCCCGGGAATCAGAGCCAGGCCTCCTGTGTGGCAGGCGAGAATGGATGATGGAAGAGACTTTTTAACTTTTACTCCTCCCATTTGGAGTGAGGGGGAGATGAAAATCTTATCGGCACCCTAGATTACCCTTTGTGAGTATAGTGGTTTACCACATGGAGCGCACATGCTCAAGAGCATGGGCACACAACTCGAGTTTCTCTTCAAAGACGCAGAAATCTTTCGCCTTTTACTAAAGATTTCCGTGGAGGGGAACCTTTCCGAGTGACCTGTATTTTTGGGTGCTCTGCTCACAGCAGAGCTGCACTGCAGTTTCAATAGCAGACTAAATCTGACCACACACCAATGTGCATTGGAGCAAAGCGTGCTTTCTCGTGGACCGTGTTTGCAGCCTTTGCGCTTCCTGTGTCGCAACTTCACATTTTTTTTCAGCCAGCATGGAAAGACAGCACTCTCATGACATGATGGCATCCAAACCTTGGGCTTCAGCTACTTTGGCCCTGTCAGTGACTTATGTACTTCCAGCATTCTTTTCTGCTCACAACAGAGCTGTATTGGAGTGTCAAGAGTAAAACTGGCCACCAGCCAATGGGCGGTGGAACGAAGCGCGCCTCACCACGTTCTGTACTTGCGGCCTTTGCGCTTTCTGCGTCGCAGCTCCAGATTTCTTTAGCCCGCATGGAAAGACAGCACTCTCTCGTACATGACGGGATACAAACAAAGATGGCTTCAGCTCCTTTTGCCCTATCAGTGACTTGTGCATTTCAAGCATTCTTTTCAGATGGCTAAAAGCTGGAGTCGGGAACTTGCGTTGGTGGTATAGTGGTGAGCATAGCTGCCTTCCAAGCAGTTGACCCGGGTTCGATTCCCGGCCAACGCATTTGTTTTGGCTCTGGCTGACGTTGAAGCAGAACTCCTTCTGTGACCTCTGTCAGCACCAAAATCTTTTGGATGAGTCGTTCAGCAGCAGCAAACAGCTGGGTCTCCCCGTCGGGGAATCGAACCCCGGTCTTCCGCGTGACAGGCGGAGATACTGTCCACTATACTAACGAGGAGCTGCACCCGCTGTGCTTCGCCCCCAGTCGACTTGACTTCACCGACATCAGCATAAGGAGCCACTACTCCATGAAAAAAAGCAAATCAACCTGCCTTGATCTTATTGAGTCTCCCAATATCTTGAATGCTACACATTACAGGGGGTCCTCATTTGGACCACTTTACTATTATTACTATTTTTTTTTACTTTTCATAATGGGAACATGAAAAAAAAGATGGGAAATCATGTGGCAGTAACATCGCATTTACGTGGATCATATCGCCCACTGCTAGAATTCTACCACTGAACCACCAATGCTCGGAAAGGAGGGAGAACGTTTGGAATTAACACCGCATTTACGAGTATATTGCCCACTGCTAAACTTCGTCAACCTATAGATAAAGTGAACAAGTTTTATAGGCATTTGACGAATATAGACGGACTAATGAGTTTCTGAAAAGATTCGGCAGGGAACGGGGGTTGGTCGGTATGCAAAGGTTGGAGCTCCTTCAAGTAAATCAGGCTTCATTTTAAAGAACCTTACACACATGCAAGCACACACACAACTTAATTAAAAGCACTCCGTTCCTGCATTGGCCGGGAATCGGACCCGGGTCTCCCGCGTGGCAGGCGAGAATTCTACCACTGAACCACCAATGCTCGGCTGGGAGACTTTCGGCCTTCACATTGCCCTGGATTTAGTAATGGTGCGTAACTGTTACACGTCAAATCCAGGTAAAGGGGGGTTGGGTCAATATGCAAAGTTTGGAGCTCCTTCTAGCAAATCAGGCTTGGCCTTCAAGGCTCATTTTAAAGAATCCCACACACATGCAAACACACACCCATTACTTGAAAGAACTCTGTTCCTGCATTTGCCCGGGAATCAGAGCCAGGCCTCCTGTGTGGCAGGCGAGAATGGATGATGGAAGAGACTTTTTAACTTTTACTCCTCCCATTTGGAGTGAGGGGGAGATGAAAATCTTATCGGCACCCTAGATTACCCTTTGTGAGTATAGTGGTTTACCACAGGGAGCGCACATGCTCAAGCGCATGGGCACACAACTCGAGTTTCTCTTCATAGACGCATAAATCTTTCGCCTTTTACTAAAGATTTCCGTGGAGGGGAACCTTTCCGAGTGACCTGTATTTTTGGGTGCTCTGCTCACAGCAGAGCTGCACTGCAGTTTCAATAGCAGACTAAATCTGACCACACACCAATGTGCATTGGAGCAAAGCGTGCTTTCTCGTGGACCGTGTTTGCAGCCTTTGCGCTTCCTGTGTCGCAACTTCACATTTTTTTTCAGCCAGCATGGAAAGACAGCACTCTCATGACATGATGGGATCCAAACCTTGGGCTTCAGCTACTTTGGCCCTGTCAGTGACTTATGTACTTCCAGCATTCTTTTCTGCTCACAACAGAGCTGTATTGGAGTGTCAAGAGTAAAACTGGCCACCAGCCAATGGGCGGTGGAACGAAGCGCGCCTCACCACGTTCTGTACTTGCGGCCTTTGCGCTTTCTGCGTCGCAGCTCCAGATTTCTTTAGCCCGCATGGAAAGACAGCACTCTCTCGTACATGACGGGATACAAACAAAGATGGCTTCAGCTCCTTTTGCCCTATCAGTGACTTGTGCATTTCAAGCATTCTTTTCAGATGGCTAAAAGCTGGAGTCGGGAACTTGCGTTGGTGGTATAGTGGTGAGCATAGCTGCCTTCCAAGCAGTTGACCCGGGTTCGATTCCCGGCCAACGCATTTGTTTTGGCTCTGGCTGACGTTGAAGCAGAACTCCTTCTGTGACCTCTGTCAGCACCAAAATCTTTTGGATGAGTCGTTCAGCAGCAGCAAAGAGCTGGGTCTCCCCGTCGGGGAATCGAACCCCGGTCTTCCGCGTGACAGGCGGAGATACTGTCCACTATACTAACGAGGAGCTGTACCCGCTGTGCTTCGCCCCCAGCCGACTTGACTTCACCGACATCAGCATAAGGAGCCACTACTCCATGAAAAAAACAAATCAACCTGCCTTGATCTTATTGAGTCTCCCAATATCTTGAATGCTACACATTACAGGGGGTCCTCATTTGGACCACTTTACTATTATTACTATTTTTTTTTACTTTTCATAATGGGAACATGAAAAAAAAGATGGGAAATCATGTGGCAGTAACATCGCATTTACGTGGATCATATCGCCCACTGCTAGAATTCTACCACTGAACCACCAATGCTCGGAAAGGAGGGAGAACGTTTGGAATTAACACCGCATTTACGAGTATATTGCCCACTGCTAAACTTCGTCAACCTATAGATAAAGTGAACAAGTTTTATAGGCATTTGACGAATATAGACGGACTAATGAGTTTCTGAAAAGATTCGGCAGGGAACGGGGGTTGGTCGGTATGCAAAGGTTGGAGCTCCTTCAAGTAAATCAGGCTTCATTTTAAAGAACCTTACACACATGCAAGCACACACACAACTTAATTAAAAGCACTCCGTTCCTGCATTGGCCGGGAATCGGACCCGGGTCTCCCGCGTGGCAGGCGAGAATTCTACCACTGAACCACCAATGCTCGGCTGGGAGACTTTCGGCCTTCACATTGCCCTGGATTTAGTAATGGTGCGTAACTGTTACACGTCAAATCCAGGTAAAGGGGGGTTGGGTCAATATGCAAAGTTTGGAGCTCCTTCTAGCAAATCAGGCTTGGCCTTCAAGGCTCATTTTAAAGAATCCCACACACATGCAAACACACACCCATTACTTGAAAGAACTCTGTTCCTGCATTTGCCCGGGAATCAGAGCCAGGCCTCCTGTGTGGCAGGCGAGAATGGATGATGGAAGAGACTTTTTAACTTTTACTCCTCCCATTTGGAGTGAGGGGGAGATGAAAATCTTATCGGCACCCTAGATTACCCTTTGTGAGTATAGTGGTTTACCACAGGGAGCGCACATGCTCAAGCGCATGGGCACACAACTCGAGTTTCTCTTCATAGACGCATAAATCTTTCGCCTTTTACTAAAGATTTCCGTGGAGGGGAACCTTTCCGAGTGACCTGTATTTTTGGGTGCTCTGCTCACAGCAGAGCTGCACTGCAGTTTCAATAGCAGACTAAATCTGACCACACACCAATGTGCATTGGAGCAAAGCGTGCTTTCTCGTGGACCGTGTTTGCAGCCTTTGCGCTTCCTGTGTCGCAACTTCACATTTTTTTTCAGCCAGCATGGAAAGACAGCACTCTCATGACATGATGGGATCCAAACCTTGGGCTTCAGCTACTTTGGCCCTGTCAGTGACTTATGTACTTCCAGCATTCTTTTCTGCTCACAACAGAGCTGTATTGGAGTGTCAAGAGTAAAACTGGCCACCAGCCAATGGGCGGTGGAACGAAGCGCGCCTCACCACGTTCTGTACTTGCGGCCTTTGCGCTTTCTGCGTCGCAGCTCCAGATTTCTTTAGCCCGCATGGAAAGACAGCACTCTCTCGTACATGACGGGATACAAACAAAGATGGCTTCAGCTCCTTTTGCCCTATCAGTGACTTGTGCATTTCAAGCATTCTTTTCAGATGGCTAAAAGCTGGAGTCGGGAACTTGCGTTGGTGGTATAGTGGTGAGCATAGCTGCCTTCCAAGCAGTTGACCCGGGTTCGATTCCCGGCCAACGCATTTGTTTTGGCTCTGGCTGACGTTGAAGCAGAACTCCTTCTGTGACCTCTGTCAGCACCAAAATCTTTTGGATGAGTCGTTCAGCAGCAGCAAAGAGCTGGGTCTCCCCGTCGGGGAATCGAACCCCGGTCTTCCGCGTGACAGGCGGAGTTACTGTCCACTATACTAACGAGGAGCTGTACCCGCTGTGCTTCGCCCCCAGCCGACTTGACTTCACCGACATCAGCATAAGGAGCCACTACTCCATGAAAAAAACAAATCAACCTGCCTTGATCTTATTGAGTCTCCCAATATCTTGAATGCTACACATTACAGGGGGTCCTCATTTGGACCACTTTACTATTATTACTATATTTTTTTTACTTTTCATAATGGGAACATGAAAAAAAGGATGGGAAATCATGTGGCAGTAACATCGCATTTACGTGGATCATATCGCCCACTGCTAGAATTCTACCACTGAACCACCAATGCTCGGAAAGGAGGGAGAACGTTTGGAATTAACACCGCATTTACGAGTATATTGCCCACTGCTAAACTTCGTCAACCTATAGATAAAGTGAACAAGTTTTATAGGCATTTGACGAATATAGACGGACTAATGAGTTTCTGAAAAGATTCGGCAGGGAACGGGGGTTGGTCGGGTATGCAAAGGTTGGAGCTCCTTCAAGTAAATCAGGCTTCATTTTAAAGAACCTTACACACATGCAAGCACACACACAACTTAATTAAAAGCACTCCGTTCCTGCATTGGCCGGGAATCGGACCCGGGTCTCCCGCGTGGCAGGCGAGAATTCTACCACTGAACCACCAATGCTCGGCTGGGAGACTTTCGGCCTTCACATTGCCCTGGATTTAGTAATGGTGCGTAACTGTTACACGTCAAATCCAGGTAAAGGGGGGTTGGGTCAATATGCAAAGTTTGGAGCTCCTTCTAGCAAATCAGGCTTGGCCTTCAAGGCTCATTTTAAAGAATCCCACACACATGCAAACACACACCCCTTACTTGAAAGAACTCTGTTCCTGCATTTGCCCGGGAATCAGAGCCAGGCCTCCTGTGTGGCAGGCGAGAATGGATGATGGAAGAGACTTTTTAACTTTTACTCCTCCCATTTGGAGTGAGGGGGAGATGAAAATCTTATCGGCACCCTAGATTACCCTTTGTGAGTATAGTGGTTTACCACATGGAGCGCACATGCTCAAGAGCATGGGCACACAACTCGAGTTTCTCTTCAAAGACGCAGAAATCTTTCGCCTTTTACTAAAGATTTCCGTGGAGGGGAACCTTTCCGAGTGACCTGTATTTTTGGGTGCTCTGCTCACAGCAGAGCTGCACTGCAGTTTCAATAGCAGACTAAATCTGACCACACACCAATGTGCATTGGAGCAAAGCGTGCTTTCTCGTGGACCGTGTTTGCAGCCTTTGCGCTTCCTGTGTCGCAACTTCACATTTTTTTTCAGCCAGCATGGAAAGACAGCACTCTCATGACATGATGGCATCCAAACCTTGGGCTTCAGCTACTTTGGCCCTGTCAGTGACTTATGTACTTCCAGCATTCTTTTCTGCTCACAACAGAGCTGTATTGGAGTGTCAAGAGTAAAACTGGCCACCAGCCAATGGGCGGTGGAACGAAGCGCGCCTCACCACGTTCTGTACTTGCGGCCTTTGCGCTTTCTGCGTCGCAGCTCCAGATTTCTTTAGCCCGCATGGAAAGACAGCACTCTCTCGTACATGACGGGATACAAACAAAGATGGCTTCAGCTCCTTTTGCCCTATCAGTGACTTGTGCATTTCAAGCATTCTTTTCAGATGGCTAAAAGCTGGAGTCGGGAACTTGCGTTGGTGGTATAGTGGTGAGCATAGCTGCCTTCCAAGCAGTTGACCCGGGTTCGATTCCCGGCCAACGCATTTGTTTTGGCTCTGGCTGACGTTGAAGCAGAACTCCTTCTGTGACCTCTGTCAGCACCAAAATCTTTTGGATGAGTCGTTCAGCAGCAGCAAAGAGCTGGGTCTCCCCGTCGGGGAATCGAACCCCGGTCTTCCGCGTGACAGGCGGAGATACTGTCCACTATACTAACGAGGAGCTGTACCCGCTGTGCTTCGCCCCCAGCCGACTTGACTTCACCGACATCAGCATAAGGAGCCACTACTCCATGAAAAAAACAAATCAACCTGCCTTGATCTTATTGAGTCTCCCAATATCTTGAATGCTACACATTACAGGGGGTCCTCATTTGGACCACTTTACTATTATTACTATTTTTTTTTACTTTTCATAATGGGAACATGAAAAAAAAGATGGGAAATCATGTGGCAGTAACATCGCATTTACGTGGATCATATCGCCCACTGCTAGAATTCTACCACTGAACCACCAATGCTCGGAAAGGAGGGAGAACGTTTGGAATTAACACCGCATTTACGAGTATATTGCCCACTGCTAAACTTCGTCAACCTATAGATAAAGTGAACAAGTTTTATAGGCATTTGACGAATATAGACGGACTAATGAGTTTCTGAAAAGATTCGGCAGGGAACGGGGGTTGGTCGGGTATGCAAATGTTGGAGCTCCTTCAAGTAAATCAGGCTTCATTTTAAAGAACCTTACACACATGCAAGCACACACACAACTTAATTAAAAGCACTCCGTTCCTGCATTGGCCGGGAATCGGACCCGGGTCTCCCGCGTGGCAGGCGAGAATTCTACCACTGAACCACCAATGCTCGGCTGGGAGACTTTCGGCCTTCACATTGCCCTGGATTTAGTAATGGTGCGTAACTGTTACACGTCAAATCCAGGTAAAGGGGGGTTGGGTCAATATGCAAAGTTTGGAGCTCCTTCTAGCAAATCAGGCTTGGCCTTCAAGGCTCATTTTAAAGAATCCCACACACATGCAAACACACACCCATTACTTGAAAGAACTCTGTTCCTGCATTTGCCCGGGAATCAGAGCCAGGCCTCCTGTGTGGCAGGCGAGAATGGATGATGGAAGAGACTTTTTAACTTTTACTCCTCCCATTTGGAGTGAGGGGGAGATGAAAATCTTATCGGCACCCTAGATTACCCTTTGTGAGTATAGTGGTTTACCACAGGGAGCGCACATGCTCAAGCGCATGGGCACACAACTCGAGTTTCTCTTCATAGACGCATAAATCTTTCGCCTTTTACTAAAGATTTCCGTGGAGGGGAACCTTTCCGAGTGACCTATATTTTTGGGTGCTCTGCTCACAGCAGAGCTGCACTGCAGTTTCAATAGCAGACTAAATCTGACCACACACCAATGTGCATTGGAGCAAAGCGTGCTTTCTCGTGGACCGTGTTTGCAGCCTTTGCGCTTCCTGTGTCGCAACTTCACATTTTTTTTCAGCCAGCATGGAAAGACAGCACTCTCATGACATGATGGGATCCAAACCTTGGGCTTCAGCTACTTTGGCCCTGTCAGTGACTTATGTACTTCCAGCATTCTTTTCTGCTCACAACAGAGCTGTATTGGAGTGTCAAGAGTAAAACTGGCCACCAGCCAATGGGCGGTGGAACGAAGCGCGCCTCACCACGTTCTGTACTTGCGGCCTTTGCGCTTTCTGCGTCGCAGCTCCAGATTTCTTTAGCCCGCATGGAAAGACAGCACTCTCTCGTACATGACGGGATACAAACAAAGATGGCTTCAGCTCCTTTTGCCCTATCAGTGACTTGTGCATTTCAAGCATTCTTTTCAGATGGCTAAAAGCTGGAGTCGGGAACTTGCGTTGGTGGTATAGTGGTGAGCATAGCTGCCTTCCAAGCAGTTGACCCGGGTTCGATTCCCGGCCAACGCATTTGTTTTGGCTCTGGCTGACGTTGAAGCAGAACTCCTTCTGTGACCTCTGTCAGCACCAAAATCTTTTGGATGAGTCGTTCAGCAGCAGCAAAGAGCTGGGTCTCCCCGTCGGGGAATCGAACCCCGGTCTTCCGCGTGACAGGCGGAGATACTGTCCACTATACTAACGAGGAGCTGTACCCGCTGTGCTTCGCCCCCAGCCGACTTGACTTCACCGACATCAGCATAAGGAGCCACTACTCCATGAAAAAAACAAATCAACCTGCCTTGATCTTATTGAGTCTCCCAATATCTTGAATGCTACACATTACAGGGGGTCCTCATTTGGACCACTTTACTATTATTACTATTTTTTTTTACTTTTCATAATGGGAACATGAAAAAAAAGATGGGAAATCATGTGGCAGTAACATCGCATTTACGTGGATCATATCGCCCACTGCTAGAATTCTACCACTGAACCACCAATGCTCGGAAAGGAGGGAGAACGTTTGGAATTAACACCGCATTTACGAGTATATTGCCCACTGCTAAACTTCGTCAACCTATAGATAAAGTGAACAAGTTTTATAGGCATTTGACGAATATAGACGGACTAATGAGTTTCTGAAAAGATTCGGCAGGGAACGGGGGTTGGTCGGTATGCAAAGGTTGGAGCTCCTTCAAGTAAATCAGGCTTCATTTTAAAGAACCTTACACACATGCAAGCACACACACAACTTAATTAAAAGCACTCCGTTCCTGCATTGGCCGGGAATCGGACCCGGGTCTCCCGCGTGGCAGGCGAGAATTCTACCACTGAACCACCAATGCTCGGCTGGGAGACTTTCGGCCTTCACATTGCCCTGGATTTAGTAATGGTGCGTAACTGTTACACGTCAAATCCAGGTAAAGGGGGGTTGGGTCAATATGCAAAGTTTGGAGCTCCTTCTAGCAAATCAGGCTTGGCCTTCAAGGCTCATTTTAAAGAATCCCACACACATGCAAACACACACCCATTACTTGAAAGAACTCTGTTCCTGCATTTGCCCGGGAATCAGAGCCAGGCCTCCTGTGTGGCAGGCGAGAATGGATGATGGAAGAGACTTTTTAACTTTTACTCCTCCCATTTGGAGTGAGGGGGAGATGAAAATCTTATCGGCACCCTAGATTACCCTTTGTGAGTATAGTGGTTTACCACAGGGAGCGCACATGCTCAAGCGCATGGGCACACAACTCGAGTTTCTCTTCATAGACGCATAAATCTTTCGCCTTTTACTAAAGATTTCCGTGGAGGGGAACCTTTCCGAGTGACCTGTATTTTTGGGTGCTCTGCTCACAGCAGAGCTGCACTGCAGTTTCAATAGCAGACTAAATCTGACCACACACCAATGTGCATTGGAGCAAAGCGTGCTTTCTCGTGGACCGTGTTTGCAGCCTTTGCGCTTCCTGTGTCGCAACTTCACATTTTTTTTCAGCCAGCATGGAAAGACAGCACTCTCATGACATGATGGGATCCAAACCTTGGGCTTCAGCTACTTTGGCCCTGTCAGTGACTTATGTACTTCCAGCATTCTTTTCTGCTCACAACAGAGCTGTATTGGAGTGTCAAGAGTAAAACTGGCCACCAGCCAATGGGCGGTGGAACGAAGCGCGCCTCACCACGTTCTGTACTTGCGGCCTTTGCGCTTTCTGCGTCGCAGCTCCAGATTTCTTTAGCCCGCATGGAAAGACAGCACTCTCTCGTACATGACGGGATACAAACAAAGATGGCTTCAGCTCCTTTTGCCCTATCAGTGACTTGTGCATTTCAAGCATTCTTTTCAGATGGCTAAAAGCTGGAGTCGGGAACTTGCGTTGGTGGTATAGTGGTGAGCATAGCTGCCTTCCAAGCAGTTGACCCGGGTTCGATTCCCGGCCAACGCATTTGTTTTGGCTCTGGCTGACGTTGAAGCAGAACTCCTTCTGTGACCTCTGTCAGCACCAAAATCTTTTGGATGAGTCGTTCAGCAGCAGCAAAGAGCTGGGTCTCCCCGTCGGGGAATCGAACCCCGGTCTTCCGCGTGACAGGCGGAGTTACTGTCCACTATACTAACGAGGAGCTGTACCCGCCGTGCTTCGCCCCCAGCCGACTTGACTTCACCGACATCAGCATAAGGAGCCACTACTCCATGAAAAAAACAAATCAACCTGCCTTGATCTTATTGAGTCTCCCAATATCTTGAATGCTACACATTACAGGGGGTCCTCATTTGGACCACTTTACTATTATTACTATATTTTTTTTACTTTTCATAATGGGAACATGAAAAAAAGGATGGGAAATCATGTGGCAGTAACATCGCATTTACGTGGATCATATCGCCCACTGCTAGAATTCTACCACTGAACCACCAATGCTCGGAAAGGAGGGAGAACGTTTGGAATTAACACCGCATTTACGAGTATATTGCCCACTGCTAAACTTCGTCAACCTATAGATAAAGTGAACAAGTTTTATAGGCATTTGACGAATATAGACGGACTAATGAGTTTCTGAAAAGATTCGGCAGGGAACGGGGGTTGGTCGGGTATGCAAAGGTTGGAGCTCCTTCAAGTAAATCAGGCTTCATTTTAAAGAACCTTACACACATGCAAGCACACACACAACTTAATTAAAAGCACTCCGTTCCTGCATTGGCCGGGAATCGGACCCGGGTCTCCCGCGTGGCAGGCGAGAATTCTACCACTGAACCACCAATGCTCGGCTGGGAGACTTTCGGCCTTCACATTGCCCTGGATTTAGTAATGGTGCGTAACTGTTACACGTCAAATCCAGGTAAAGGGGGGTTGGGTCAATATGCAAAGTTTGGAGCTCCTTCTAGCAAATCAGGCTTGGCCTTCAAGGCTCATTTTAAAGAATCCCACACACATGCAAACACACACCCCTTACTTGAAAGAACTCTGTTCCTGCATTTGCCCGGGAATCAGAGCCAGGCCTCCTGTGTGGCAGGCGAGAATGGATGATGGAAGAGACTTTTTAACTTTTACTCCTCCCATTTGGAGTGAGGGGGAGATGAAAATCTTATCGGCACCCTAGATTACCCTTTGTGAGTATAGTGGTTTACCACATGGAGCGCACATGCTCAAGAGCATGGGCACACAACTCGAGTTTCTCTTCAAAGACGCAGAAATCTTTCGCCTTTTACTAAAGATTTCCGTGGAGGGGAACCTTTCCGAGTGACCTGTATTTTTGGGTGCTCTGCTCACAGCAGAGCTGCACTGCAGTTTCAATAGCAGACTAAATCTGACCACACACCAATGTGCATTGGAGCAAAGCGTGCTTTCTCGTGGACCGTGTTTGCAGCCTTTGCGCTTCCTGTGTCGCAACTTCACATTTTTTTTCAGCCAGCATGGAAAGACAGCACTCTCATGACATGATGGCATCCAAACCTTGGGCTTCAGCTACTTTGGCCCTGTCAGTGACTTATGTACTTCCAGCATTCTTTTCTGCTCACAACAGAGCTGTATTGGAGTGTCAAGAGTAAAACTGGCCACCAGCCAATGGGCGGTGGAACGAAGCGCGCCTCACCACGTTCTGTACTTGCGGCCTTTGCGCTTTCTGCGTCGCAGCTCCAGATTTCTTTAGCCCGCATGGAAAGACAGCACTCTCTCGTACATGACGGGATACAAACAAAGATGGCTTCAGCTCCTTTTGCCCTATCAGTGACTTGTGCATTTCAAGCATTCTTTTCAGATGGCTAAAAGCTGGAGTCGGGAACTTGCGTTGGTGGTATAGTGGTGAGCATAGCTGCCTTCCAAGCAGTTGACCCGGGTTCGATTCCCGGCCAACGCATTTGTTTTGGCTCTGGCTGACGTTGAAGCAGAACTCCTTCTGTGACCTCTGTCAGCACCAAAATCTTTTGGATGAGTCGTTCAGCAGCAGCAAAGAGCTGGGTCTCCCCGTCGGGGAATCGAACCCCGGTCTTCCGCGTGACAGGCGGAGATACTGTCCACTATACTAACGAGGAGCTGCACCCGCTGTGCTTCGCCCCCAGTCGACTTGACTTCACCGACATCAGCATAAGGAGCCACTACTCCATGAAAAAAAACAAATCAACCTGCCTTGATCTTATTGAGTCTCCCAATATCTTGAATGCTACACATTACAGGGGGTCCTCATTTGGACCACTTTACTATTATTACTATTTTTTTTTACTTTTCATAATGGGAACATGAAAAAAAAGATGGGAAATCATGTGGCAGTAACATCGCATTTACGTGGATCATATCGCCCACTGCTAGAATTCTACCACTGAACCACCAATGCTCGGAAAGGAGGGAGAACGTTTGGAATTAACACCGCATTTACGAGTATATTGCCCACTGCTAAACTTCGTCAACCTATAGATAAAGTGAACAAGTTTTATAGGCATTTGACGAATATAGACGGACTAATGAGTTTCTGAAAAGATTCGGCAGGGAACGGGGGTTGGTCGGTATGCAAAGGTTGGAGCTCCTTCAAGTAAATCAGGCTTAATTTTAAAGAACCTTACACACATGCAAGCACACACACAACTTAATTAAAAGCACTCCGTTCCTGCATTGGCCGGGAATCGGACCCGGGTCTCCCGCGTGGCAGGCGAGAATTCTACCACTGAACCACCAATGCTCGGCTGGGAGACTTTCGGCCTTCACATTGCCCTGGATTTAGTAATGGTGCGTAACTGTTACACGTCAAATCCAGGTAAAGGGGGGTTGGGTCAATATGCAAAGTTTGGAGCTCCTTCTAGCAAATCAGGCTTGGCCTTCAAGGCTCATTTTAAAGAATCCCACACACATGCAAACACACACCCATTACTTGAAAGAACTCTGTTCCTGCATTTGCCCGGGAATCAGAGCCAGGCCTCCTGTGTGGCAGGCGAGAATGGATGATGGAAGAGACTTTTTAACTTTTACTCCTCCCATTTGGAGTGAGGGGGAGATGAAAATCTTATCGGCACCCTAGATTACCCTTTGTGAGTATAGTGGTTTACCACAGGGAGCGCACATGCTCAAGCGCATGGGCACACAACTCGAGTTTCTCTTCATAGACGCATAAATCTTTCGCCTTTTACTAAAGATTTCCGTGGAGGGGAACCTTTCCGAGTGACCTGTATTTTTGGGTGCTCTGCTCACAGCAGAGCTGCACTGCAGTTTCAATAGCAGACTAAATCTGACCACACACCAATGTGCATTGGAGCAAAGCGTGCTTTCTCGTGGACCGTGTTTGCAGCCTTTGCGCTTCCTGTGTCGCAACTTCACATTTTTTTTCAGCCAGCATGGAAAGACAGCACTCTCATGACATGATGGGATCCAAACCTTGGGCTTCAGCTACTTTGGCCCTGTCAGTGACTTATGTACTTCCAGCATTCTTTTCTGCTCACAACAGAGCTGTATTGGAGTGTCAAGAGTAAAACTGGCCACCAGCCAATGGGCGGTGGAACGAAGCGCGCCTCACCACGTTCTGTACTTGCGGCCTTTGCGCTTTCTGCGTCGCAGCTCCAGATTTCTTTAGCCCGCATGGAAAGACAGCACTCTCTCGTACATGACGGGATACAAACAAAGATGGCTTCAGCTCCTTTTGCCCTATCAGTGACTTGTGCATTTCAAGCATTCTTTTCAGATGGCTAAAAGCTGGAGTCGGGAACTTGCGTTGGTGGTATAGTGGTGAGCATAGCTGCCTTCCAAGCAGTTGACCCGGGTTCGATTCCCGGCCAACGCATTTGTTTTGGCTCTGGCTGACGTTGAAGCAGAACTCCTTCTGTTACCTCTGTCAGCACCAAAATCTTTTGGATGAGTCGTTCAGCAGCAGCAAAGAGCTGGGTCTCCCCGTCGGGGAATCGAACCCCGGTCTTCCGCGTGACAGGCGGAGATACTGTCCACTATACTAACGAGGAGCTGTACCCGCTGTGCTTCGCCCCCAGCCGACTTGACTTCACCGACATCAGCATAAGGAGCCACTACTCCATGAAAAAAACAAATCAACCTGCCTTGATCTTATTGAGTCTCCCAATATCTTGAATGCTACACATTACAGGGGGTCCTCATTTGGACCACTTTACTATTATTACTATTTTTTTTTACTTTTCATAATGGGAACATGAAAAAAAAGATGGGAAATCATGTGGCAGTAACATCGCATTTACGTGGATCATATCGCCCACTGCTAGAATTCTACCACTGAACCACCAATGCTCGGAAAGGAGGGAGAACGTTTGGAATTAACACCGCATTTACGAGTATATTGCCCACTGCTAAACTTCGTCAACCTATAGATAAAGTGAACAAGTTTTATAGGCATTTGACGAATATAGACGGACTAATGAGTTTCTGAAAAGATTCGGCAGGGAACGGGGGTTGGTCGGGTATGCAAAGGTTGGAGCTCCTTCAAGTAAATCAGGCTTCATTTTAAAGAACCTTACACACATGCAAGCACACACACAACTTAATTAAAAGCACTCCGTTCCTGCATTGGCCGGGAATCGGACCCGGGTCTCCCGCGTGGCAGGCGAGAATTCTACCACTGAACCACCAATGCTCGGCTGGGAGACTTTCGGCCTTCACATTGCCCTGGATTTAGTAATGGTGCGTAACTGTTACACGTCAAATCCAGGTAAAGGGGGGTTGGGTCAATATGCAAAGTTTGGAGCTCCTTCTAGCAAATCAGGCTTGGCCTTCAAGGCTCATTTTAAAGAATCCCACACACATGCAAACACACACCCATTACTTGAAAGAACTCTGTTCCTGCATTTGCCCGGGAATCAGAGCCAGGCCTCCTGTGTGGCAGGCGAGAATGGATGATGGAAGAGACTTTTTAACTTTTACTCCTCCCATTTGGAGTGAGGGGGAGATGAAAATCTTATCGGCACCCTAGATTACCCTTTGTGAGTATAGTGGTTTACCACAGGGAGCGCACATGCTCAAGCGCATGGGCACACAACTCGAGTTTCTCTTCATAGACGCATAAATCTTTCGCCTTTTACTAAAGATTTCCGTGGAGGGGAACCTTTCCGAGTGACCTATATTTTTGGGTGCTCTGCTCACAGCAGAGCTGCACTGCAGTTTCAATAGCAGACTAAATCTGACCACACACCAATGTGCATTGGAGCAAAGCGTGCTTTCTCGTGGACCGTGTTTGCAGCCTTTGCGCTTCCTGTGTCGCAACTTCACATTTTTTTTCAGCCAGCATGGAAAGACAGCACTCTCATGACATGATGGGATCCAAACCTTGGGCTTCAGCTACTTTGGCCCTGTCAGTGACTTATGTACTTCCAGCATTCTTTTCTGCTCACAACAGAGCTGTATTGGAGTGTCAAGAGTAAAACTGGCCACCAGCCAATGGGCGGTGGAACGAAGCGCGCCTCACCACGTTCTGTACTTGCGGCCTTTGCGCTTTCTGCGTCGCAGCTCCAGATTTCTTTAGCCCGCATGGAAAGACAGCACTCTCTCGTACATGACGGGATACAAACAAAGATGGCTTCAGCTCCTTTTGCCCTATCAGTGACTTGTGCATTTCAAGCATTCTTTTCAGATGGCTAAAAGCTGGAGTCGGGAACTTGCGTTGGTGGTATAGTGGTGAGCATAGCTGCCTTCCAAGCAGTTGACCCGGGTTCGATTCCCGGCCAACGCATTTGTTTTGGCTCTGGCTGACGTTGAAGCAGAACTCCTTCTGTGACCTCTGTCAGCACCAAAATCTTTTGGATGAGTCGTTCAGCAGCAGCATAGAGCTGGGTCTCCCCGTCGGGGAATCGAACCCCGGTCTTCCGCGTGACAGGCGGAGATACTGTCCACTATACTAACGAGGAGCTGTACCCGCCGTGCTTCGCCCCCAGCCGACTTGACTTCACCGACATCAGCATAAGGAGCCACTACTCCATGAAAAAAACAAATCAACCTGCCTTGATCTTATTGAGTCTCCCAATATCTTGAATGCTACACATTACAGGGGGTCCTCATTTGGACCACTTTACTATTATTACTATTTTTTTTTACTTTTCATAATGGGAACATGAAAAAAAAGATGGGAAATCATGTGGCAGTAACATCGCATTTACGTGGATCATATCGCCCACTGCTAGAATTCTACCACTGAACCACCAATGCTCGGAAAGGAGGGAGAACGTTTGGAATTAACACCGCATTTACGAGTATATTGCCCACTGCTAAACTTCGTCAACCTATAGATAAAGTGAACAAGTTTTATAGGCATTTGACGAATATAGACGGACTAATGAGTTTCTGAAAAGATTCGGCAGGGAACGGGGGTTGGTCGGGTATGCAAAGGTTGGAGCTCCTTCAAGTAAATCAGGCTTCATTTTAAAGAACCTTACACACATGCAAGCACACACACAACTTAATTAAAAGCACTCCGTTCCTGCATTGGCCGGGAATCGGACCCGGGTCTCCCGCGTGGCAGGCGAGAATTCTACCACTGAACCACCAATGCTCGGCTGGGAGACTTTCGGCCTTCACATTGCCCTGGATTTAGTAATGGTGCGTAACTGTTACACGTCAAATCCAGGTAAAGGGGGGTTGGGTCAATATGCAAAGTTTGGAGCTCCTTCTAGCAAATCAGGCTTGGCCTTCAAGGCTCATTTTAAAGAATCCCACACACATGCAAACACACACCCATTACTTGAAAGAACTCTGTTCCTGCATTTGCCCGGGAATCAGAGCCAGGCCTCCTGTGTGGCAGGCGAGAATGGATGATGGAAGAGACTTTTTAACTTTTACTCCTCCCATTTGGAGTGAGGGGGAGATGAAAATCTTATCGGCACCCTAGATTACCCTTTGTGAGTATAGTGGTTTACCACAGGGAGCGCACATGCTCAAGCGCATGGGCACACAACTCGAGTTTCTCTTCATAGACGCATAAATCTTTCGCCTTTTACTAAAGATTTCCGTGGAGGGGAACCTTTCCGAGTGACCTATATTTTTGGGTGCTCTGCTCACAGCAGAGCTGCACTGCAGTTTCAATAGCAGACTAAATCTGACCACACACCAATGTGCATTGGAGCAAAGCGTGCTTTCTCGTGGACCGTGTTTGCAGCCTTTGCGCTTCCTGTGTCGCAACTTCACATTTTTTTTCAGCCAGCATGGAAAGACAGCACTCTCATGACATGATGGGATCCAAACCTTGGGCTTCAGCTACTTTGGCCCTGTCAGTGACTTATGTACTTCCAGCATTCTTTTCTGCTCACAACAGAGCTGTATTGGAGTGTCAAGAGTAAAACTGGCCACCAGCCAATGGGCGGTGGAACGAAGCGCGCCTCACCACGTTCTGTACTTGCGGCCTTTGCGCTTTCTGCGTCGCAGCTCCAGATTTCTTTAGCCCGCATGGAAAGACAGCACTCTCTCGTACATGACGGGATACAAACAAAGATGGCTTCAGCTCCTTTTGCCCTATCAGTGACTTGTGCATTTCAAGCATTCTTTTCAGATGGCTAAAAGCTGGAGTCGGGAGCTTGCGTTGGTGGTATAGTGGTGAGCATAGCTGCCTTCCAAGCAGTTGACCCGGGTTCGATTCCCGGCCAACGCATTTGTTTTGGCTCTGGCTGACGTTGAAGCAGAACTCCTTCTGTGACCTCTGTCAGCACCAAAATCTTTTGGATGAGTCGTTCAGCAGCAGCAAAGAGCTGGGTCTCCCCGTCGGGGAATCGAACCCCGGTCTTCCGCGTGACAGGCGGAGATACTGTCCACTATACTAACGAGGAGCTGTACCCGCCGTGCTTCGCCCCCAGCCGACTTGACTTCACCGACATCAGCATAAGGAGCCACTACTCCATGAAAAAAACAAATCAACCTACCTTGATCTTATTGAGTCTCCCAATATCTTGAATGCTACACATTACAGGGGGTCCTCATTTGGACCACTTTACTATTATTACTATATATTTTTTTACTTTTCATAATGGGAACATGAAAAAAAGGATGGGAAATCATGTGGCAGTAACATCGCATTTACGTGGATCATATCGCCCACTGCTAGAATTCTACCACTGAACCACCAATGCTCGGAAAGGAGGGAGAACGTTTGGAATTAACACCGCATTTACGAGTATATTGCCCACTGCTAAACTTCGTCAACCTATAGATAAAGTGAACAAGTTTTATAGGCATTTGACGAATATAGACGGACTAATGAGTTTCTGAAAAGATTCGGCAGGGAACGGGGGTTGGTCGGGTATGCAAAGGTTGGAGCTCCTTCAAGTAAATCAGGCTTCATTTTAAAGAACCTTACACACATGCAAGCACACACACAACTTAATTAAAAGCACTCCGTTCCTGCATTGGCCGGGAATCGGACCCGGGTCTCCCGCGTGGCAGGCGAGAAATCTACCACTGAACCACCAATGCTCGGCTGGGAGACTTTTGGCCTTCACATTGCCCTGGATTTAGTAATGGTGCGTAACTGTTACACGTCAAATCCAGGTAAAGGGGGGTTGGGTCAATATGCAAAGTTTGGAGCTCCTTCTAGCAAATCAGGCTTGGCCTTCAAGGCTCATTTTAAAGAATCCCACACACATGCAAACACACACCCCTTACTTGAAAGAACTCTGTTCCTGCATTTGCCCGGGAATCAGAGCCAGGCCTCCTGTGTGGCAGGCGAGAATGGATGATGGAAGAGACTTTTTAACTTTTACTCCTCCCATTTGGAGTGAGGGGGAGATGAAAATCTTATCGGCACCCTAGATTACCCTTTGTGAGTATAGTGGTTTACCACAGGGAGCGCACATGCTCAAGCGCATGGGCACACAACTCGAGTTTCTCTTCAAAGACGCATAAATCTTTCGCCTTTTACTAAAGATTTCCGTGGAGGGGAACCTTTCCGAGTGACCTGTATTTTTGGGTGCTCTGCTCACAGCAGAGCTGCACTGCAGTTTCAATAGCAGACTAAATCTGACCACACACCAATGTGCATTGGAGCAAAGCGTGCTTTCTCGTGGACCGTGTTTGCAGCCTTTGCGCTTCCTGTGTCGCAACTTCACTTTTTTTTTCAGCCAGCATGGAAAGACAGCACTCTCATGACATGATGGGATCCAAACCTTGGGCTTCAGCTACTTTGGCCCTGTCAGTGACTTATGTACTTCCAGCATTCTTTTCTGCTCACAACAGAGCTGTATTGGAGTGTCAAGAGTAAAACTGGCCACCAGCCAATGGGCGGTGGAACGAAGCGCGCCTCACCACGTTCTGTACTTGCGGCCTTTGCGCTTTCTGCGTCGCAGCTCCAGATTTCTTTAGCCCGCATGGAAAGACAGCACTCTCTCGTACATGACGGGATACAAACAAAGATGGCTTCAGCTCCTTTTGCCCTATCAGTGACTTGTGCATTTCAAGCATTCTTTTCAGATGGCTAAAAGCTGGAGTCGGGAACTTGCGTTGGTGGTATAGTGGTGAGCATAGCTGCCTTCCAAGCAGTTGACCCGGGTTCGATTCCCGGCCAACGCATTTGTTTTGGCTCTGGCTGACGTTGAAGCAGAACTCCTTCTGTGACCTCTGTCAGCACCAAAATCTTTTGGATGAGTCGTTCAGCAGCAGCAAAGAGCTGGGTCTCCCCGTCGGGGAATCGAACCCCGGTCTTCCGCGTGACAGGCGGAGATACTGTCCACTATACTAACGAGGAGCTGCACCCGCTGTGCTTCGCCCCCAGTCGACTTGACTTCACCGACATCAGCATAAGGAGCCACTACTCCATGAAAAAAAACAAATCAACCTGCCTTGATCTTATTGAGTCTCCCAATATCTTGAATGCTACACATTACAGGGGGTCCTCATTTGGACCACTTTACTATTATTACTATTTTTTTTTACTTTTCATAATGGGAACATGAAAAAAAAGATGGGAAATCATGTGGCAGTAACATCGCATTTACGTGGATCATATCGCCCACTGCTAGAATTCTACCACTGAACCACCAATGCTCGGAAAGGAGGGAGAACGTTTGGAATTAACACCGCATTTACGAGTATATTGCCCACTGCTAAACTTCGTCAACCTATAGATAAAGTGAACAAGTTTTATAGGCATTTGACGAATATAGACGGACTAATGAGTTTCTGAAAAGATTCGGCAGGGAACGGGGGTTGGTCGGTATGCAAAGGTTGGAGCTCCTTCAAGTAAATCAGGCTTCATTTTAAAGAACCTTACACACATGCAAGCACACACACAACTTAATTAAAAGCACTCCGTTCCTGCATTGGCCGGGAATCGGACCCGGGTCTCCCGCGTGGCAGGCGAGAATTCTACCACTGAACCACCAATGCTCGGCTGGGAGACTTTCGGCCTTCACATTGCCCTGGATTTAGTAATGGTGCGTAACTGTTACACGTCAAATCCAGGTAAAGGGGGGTTGGGTCAATATGCAAAGTTTGGAGCTCCTTCTAGCAAATCAGGCTTGGCCTTCAAGGCTCATTTTAAAGAATCCCACACACATGCAAACACACACCCATTACTTGAAAGAACTCTGTTCCTGCATTTGCCCGGGAATCAGAGCCAGGCCTCCTGTGTGGCAGGCGAGAATGGATGATGGAAGAGACTTTTTAACTTTTACTCCTCCCATTTGGAGTGAGGGGGAGATGAAAATCTTATCGGCACCCTAGATTACCCTTTGTGAGTATAGTGGTTTACCACAGGGAGCGCACATGCTCAAGCGCATGGGCACACAACTCGAGTTTCTCTTCATAGACGCATAAATCTTTCGCCTTTTACTAAAGATTTCCGTGGAGGGGAACCTTTCCGAGTGACCTGTATTTTTGGGTGCTCTGCTCACAGCAGAGCTGCACTGCAGTTTCAATAGCAGACTAAATCTGACCACACACCAATGTGCATTGGAGCAAAGCGTGCTTTCTCGTGGACCGTGTTTGCAGCCTTTGCGCTTCCTGTGTCGCAACTTCACATTTTTTTTCAGCCAGCATGGAAAGACAGCACTCTCATGACATGATGGGATCCAAACCTTGGGCTTCAGCTACTTTGGCCCTGTCAGTGACTTATGTACTTCCAGCATTCTTTTCTGCTCACAACAGAGCTGTATTGGAGTGTCAAGAGTAAAACTGGCCACCAGCCAATGGGCGGTGGAACGAAGCGCGCCTCACCACGTTCTGTACTTGCGGCCTTTGCGCTTTCTGCGTCGCAGCTCCAGATTTCTTTAGCCCGCATGGAAAGACAGCACTCTCTCGTACATGACGGGATACAAACAAAGATGGCTTCAGCTCCTTTTGCCCTATCAGTGACTTGTGCATTTCAAGCATTCTTTTCAGATGGCTAAAAGCTGGAGTCGGGAACTTGCGTTGGTGGTATAGTGGTGAGCATAGCTGCCTTCCAAGCAGTTGACCCGGGTTCGATTCCCGGCCAACGCATTTGTTTTGGCTCTGGCTGACGTTGAAGCAGAACTCCTTCTGTGACCTCTGTCAGCACCAAAATCTTTTGGATGAGTCGTTCAGCAGCAGCAAAGAGCTGGGTCTCCCCGTCGGGGAATCGAACCCCGGTCTTCCGCGTGACAGGCGGAGATACTGTCCACTATACTAACGAGGAGCTGTACCCGCTGTGCTTCGCCCCCAGCCGACTTGACTTCACCGACATCAGCATAAGGAGCCACTACTCCATGAAAAAAACAAATCAACCTGCCTTGATCTTATTGAGTCTCCCAATATCTTGAATGCTACACATTACAGGGGGTCCTCATTTGGACCACTTTACTATTATTACTATTTTTTTTTACTTTTCATAATGGGAACATGAAAAAAAAGATGGGAAATCATGTGGCAGTAACATCGCATTTACGTGGATCATATCGCCCACTGCTAGAATTCTACCACTGAACCACCAATGCTCGGAAAGGAGGGAGAACGTTTGGAATTAACACCGCATTTACGAGTATATTGCCCACTGCTAAACTTCGTCAACCTATAGATAAAGTGAACAAGTTTTATAGGCATTTGACGAATATAGACGGACTAATGAGTTTCTGAAAAGATTCGGCAGGGAACGGGGGTTGGTCGGGTATGCAAAGGTTGGAGCTCCTTCAAGTAAATCAGGCTTCATTTTAAAGAACCTTACACACATGCAAGCACACACACAACTTAATTAAAAGCACTCCGTTCCTGCATTGGCCGGGAATCGGACCCGGGTCTCCCGCGTGGCAGGCGAGAATTCTACCACTGAACCACCAATGCTCGGCTGGGAGACTTTCGGCCTTCACATTGCCCTGGATTTAGTAATGGTGCGTAACTGTTACACGTCAAATCCAGGTAAAGGGGGGTTGGGTCAATATGCAAAGTTTGGAGCTCCTTCTAGCAAATCAGGCTTGGCCTTCAAGGCTCATTTTAAAGAATCCCACACACATGCAAACACACACCCATTACTTGAAAGAACTCTGTTCCTGCATTTGCCCGGGAATCAGAGCCAGGCCTCCTGTGTGGCAGGCGAGAATGGATGATGGAAGAGACTTTTTAACTTTTACTCCTCCCATTTGGAGTGAGGGGGAGATGAAAATCTTATCGGCACCCTAGATTACCCTTTGTGAGTATAGTGGTTTACCACAGGGAGCGCACATGCTCAAGCGCATGGGCACACAACTCGAGTTTCTCTTCATAGACGCATAAATCTTTCGCCTTTTACTAAAGATTTCCGTGGAGGGGAACCTTTCCGAGTGACCTATATTTTTGGGTGCTCTGCTCACAGCAGAGCTGCACTGCAGTTTCAATAGCAGACTAAATCTGACCACACACCAATGTGCATTGGAGCAAAGCGTGCTTTCTCGTGGACCGTGTTTGCAGCCTTTGCGCTTCCTGTGTCGCAACTTCACATTTTTTTTCAGCCAGCATGGAAAGACAGCACTCTCATGACATGATGGGATCCAAACCTTGGGCTTCAGCTACTTTGGCCCTGTCAGTGACTTATGTACTTCCAGCATTCTTTTCTGCTCACAACAGAGCTGTATTGGAGTGTCAAGAGTAAAACTGGCCACCAGCCAATGGGCGGTGGAACGAAGCGCGCCTCACCACGTTCTGTACTTGCGGCCTTTGCGCTTTCTGCGTCGCAGCTCCAGATTTCTTTAGCCCGCATGGAAAGACAGCACTCTCTCGTACATGACGGGATACAAACAAAGATGGCTTCAGCTCCTTTTGCCCTATCAGTGACTTGTGCATTTCAAGCATTCTTTTCAGATGGCTAAAAGCTGGAGTCGGGAACTTGCGTTGGTGGTATAGTGGTGAGCATAGCTGCCTTCCAAGCAGTTGACCCGGGTTCGATTCCCGGCCAACGCATTTGTTTTGGCTCTGGCTGACGTTGAAGCAGAACTCCTTCTGTGACCTCTGTCAGCACCAAAATCTTTTGGATGAGTCGTTCAGCAGCAGCATAGAGCTGGGTCTCCCCGTCGGGGAATCGAACCCCGGTCTTCCGCGTGACAGGCGGAGATACTGTCCACTATACTAACGAGGAGCTGTACCCGCCGTGCTTCGCCCCCAGCCGACTTGACTTCACCGACATCAGCATAAGGAGCCACTACTCCATGAAAAAAACAAATCAACCTGCCTTGATCTTATTGAGTCTCCCAATATCTTGAATGCTACACATTACAGGGGGTCCTCATTTGGACCACTTTACTATTATTACTATTTTTTTTTACTTTTCATAATGGGAACATGAAAAAAAAGATGGGAAATCATGTGGCAGTAACATCGCATTTACGTGGATCATATCGCCCACTGCTAGAATTCTACCACTGAACCACCAATGCTCGGAAAGGAGGGAGAACGTTTGGAATTAACACCGCATTTACGAGTATATTGCCCACTGCTAAACTTCGTCAACCTATAGATAAAGTGAACAAGTTTTATAGGCATTTGACGAATATAGACGGACTAATGAGTTTCTGAAAAGATTCGGCAGGGAACGGGGGTTGGTCGGGTATGCAAAGGTTGGAGCTCCTTCAAGTAAATCAGGCTTCATTTTAAAGAACCTTACACACATGCAAGCACACACACAACTTAATTAAAAGCACTCCGTTCCTGCATTGGCCGGGAATCGGACCCGGGTCTCCCGCGTGGCAGGCGAGAATTCTACCACTGAACCACCAATGCTCGGCTGGGAGACTTTCGGCCTTCACATTGCCCTGGATTTAGTAATGGTGCGTAACTGTTACACGTCAAATCCAGGTAAAGGGGGGTTGGGTCAATATGCAAAGTTTGGAGCTCCTTCTAGCAAATCAGGCTTGGCCTTCAAGGCTCATTTTAAAGAATCCCACACACATGCAAACACACACCCATTACTTGAAAGAACTCTGTTCCTGCATTTGCCCGGGAATCAGAGCCAGGCCTCCTGTGTGGCAGGCGAGAATGGATGATGGAAGAGACTTTTTAACTTTTACTCCTCCCATTTGGAGTGAGGGGGAGATGAAAATCTTATCGGCACCCTAGATTACCCTTTGTGAGTATAGTGGTTTACCACAGGGAGCGCACATGCTCAAGCGCATGGGCACACAACTCGAGTTTCTCTTCATAGACGCATAAATCTTTCGCCTTTTACTAAAGATTTCCGTGGAGGGGAACCTTTCCGAGTGACCTATATTTTTGGGTGCTCTGCTCACAGCAGAGCTGCACTGCAGTTTCAATAGCAGACTAAATCTGACCACACACCAATGTGCATTGGAGCAAAGCGTGCTTTCTCGTGGACCGTGTTTGCAGCCTTTGCGCTTCCTGTGTCGCAACTTCACATTTTTTTTCAGCCAGCATGGAAAGACAGCACTCTCATGACATGATGGGATCCAAACCTTGGGCTTCAGCTACTTTGGCCCTGTCAGTGACTTATGTACTTCCAGCATTCTTTTCTGCTCACAACAGAGCTGTATTGGAGTGTCAAGAGTAAAACTGGCCACCAGCCAATGGGCGGTGGAACGAAGCGCGCCTCACCACGTTCTGTACTTGCGGCCTTTGCGCTTTCTGCGTCGCAGCTCCAGATTTCTTTAGCCCGCATGGAAAGACAGCACTCTCTCGTACATGACGGGATACAAACAAAGATGGCTTCAGCTCCTTTTGCCCTATCAGTGACTTGTGCATTTCAAGCATTCTTTTCAGATGGCTAAAAGCTGGAGTCGGGAACTTGCGTTGGTGGTATAGTGGTGAGCATAGCTGCCTTCCAAGCAGTTGACCCGGGTTCGATTCCCGGCCAACGCATTTGTTTTGGCTCTGGCTGACGTTGAAGCAGAACTCCTTCTGTGACCTCTGTCAGCACCAAAATCTTTTGGATGAGTCGTTCAGCAGCAGCAAAGAGCTGGGTCTCCCCGTCGGGGAATCGAACCCCGGTCTTCCGCGTGACAGGCGGAGATACTGTCCACTATACTAACGAGGAGCTGTACCCGCCGTGCTTCGCCCCCAGCCGACTTGACTTCACCGACATCAGCATAAGGAGCCACTACTCCATGAAAAAAACAAATCAACCTACCTTGATCTTATTGAGTCTCCCAATATCTTGAATGCTACACATTACAGGGGGTCCTCATTTGGACCACTTTACTATTATTACTATATATTTTTTTACTTTTCATAATGGGAACATGAAAAAAAGGATGGGAAATCATGTGGCAGTAACATCGCATTTACGTGGATCATATCGCCCACTGCTAGAATTCTACCACTGAACCACCAATGCTCGGAAAGGAGGGAGAACGTTTGGAATTAACACCGCATTTACGAGTATATTGCCCACTGCTAAACTTCGTCAACCTATAGATAAAGTGAACAAGTTTTATAGGCATTTGACGAATATAGACGGACTAATGAGTTTCTGAAAAGATTCGGCAGGGAACGGGGGTTGGTCGGGTATGCAAAGGTTGGAGCTCCTTCAAGTAAATCAGGCTTCATTTTAAAGAACCTTACACACATGCAAGCACACACACAACTTAATTAAAAGCACTCCGTTCCTGCATTGGCCGGGAATCGGACCCGGGTCTCCCGCGTGGCAGGCGAGAAATCTACCACTGAACCACCAATGCTCGGCTGGGAGACTTTTGGCCTTCACATTGCCCTGGATTTAGTAATGGTGCGTAACTGTTACACGTCAAATCCAGGTAAAGGGGGGTTGGGTCAATATGCAAAGTTTGGAGCTCCTTCTAGCAAATCAGGCTTGGCCTTCAAGGCTCATTTTAAAGAATCCCACACACATGCAAACACACACCCCTTACTTGAAAGAACTCTGTTCCTGCATTTGCCCGGGAATCAGAGCCAGGCCTCCTGTGTGGCAGGCGAGAATGGATGATGGAAGAGACTTTTTAACTTTTACTCCTCCCATTTGGAGTGAGGGGGAGATGAAAATCTTATCGGCACCCTAGATTACCCTTTGTGAGTATAGTGGTTTACCACAGGGAGCGCACATGCTCAAGCGCATGGGCACACAACTCGAGTTTCTCTTCAAAGACGCATAAATCTTTCGCCTTTTACTAAAGATTTCCGTGGAGGGGAACCTTTCCGAGTGACCTGTATTTTTGGGTGCTCTGCTCACAGCAGAGCTGCACTGCAGTTTCAATAGCAGACTAAATCTGACCACACACCAATGTGCATTGGAGCAAAGCGTGCTTTCTCGTGGACCGTGTTTGCAGCCTTTGCGCTTCCTGTGTCGCAACTTCACTTTTTTTTTCAGCCAGCATGGAAAGACAGCACTCTCATGACATGATGGGATCCAAACCTTGGGCTTCAGCTACTTTGGCCCTGTCAGTGACTTATGTACTTCCAGCATTCTTTTCTGCTCACAACAGAGCTGTATTGGAGTGTCAAGAGTAAAACTGGCCACCAGCCAATGGGCGGTGGAACGAAGCGCGCCTCACCACGTTCTGTACTTGCGGCCTTTGCGCTTTCTGCGTCGCAGCTCCAGATTTCTTTAGCCCGCATGGAAAGACAGCACTCTCTCGTACATGACGGGATACAAACAAAGATGGCTTCAGCTCCTTTTGCCCTATCAGTGACTTGTGCATTTCAAGCATTCTTTTCAGATGGCTAAAAGCTGGAGTCGGGAACTTGCGTTGGTGGTATAGTGGTGAGCATAGCTGCCTTCCAAGCAGTTGACCCGGGTTCGATTCCCGGCCAACGCATTTGTTTTGGCTCTGGCTGACGTTGAAGCAGAACTCCTTCTGTGACCTCTGTCAGCACCAAAATCTTTTGGATGAGTCGTTCAGCAGCAGCAAAGAGCTGGGTCTCCCCGTCGGGGAATCGAACCCCGGTCTTCCGCGTGACAGGCGGAGATACTGTCCACTATACTAACGAGGAGCTGCACCCGCTGTGCTTCGCCCCCAGTCGACTTGACTTCACCGACATCAGCATAAGGAGCCACTACTCCATGAAAAAAAACAAATCAACCTGCCTTGATCTTATTGAGTCTCCCAATATCTTGAATGCTACACATTACAGGGGGTCCTCATTTGGACCACTTTACTATTATTACTATTTTTTTTTTACTTTTCATAATGGGAACATGAAAAAAAAGATGGGAAATCATGTGGCAGTAACATCGCATTTACGTGGATCATATCGCCCACTGCTAGAATTCTACCACTGAACCACCAATGCTCGGAAAGGAGGGAGAACGTTTGGAATTAACACCGCATTTACGAGTATATTGCCCACTGCTAAACTTCGTCAACCTATAGATAAAGTGAACAAGTTTTATAGGCATTTGACGAATATAGACGGACTAATGAGTTTCTGAAAAGATTCGGCAGGGAACGGGGGTTGGTCGGTATGCAAAGGTTGGAGCTCCTTCAAGTAAATCAGGCTTCATTTTAAAGAACCTTACACACATGCAAGCACACACACAACTTAATTAAAAGCACTCCGTTCCTGCATTGGCCGGGAATCGGACCCGGGTCTCCCGCGTGGCAGGCGAGAATTCTACCACTGAACCACCAATGCTCGGCTGGGAGAATTTCGGCCTTCACATTGCCCTGGATTTAGTAATGGTGCGTAACTGTTACACGTCAAATCCAGGTAAAGGGGGGTTGGGTCAATATGCAAAGTTTGGAGCTCCTTCTAGCAAATCAGGCTTGGCCTTCAAGGCTCATTTTAAAGAATCCCACACACATGCAAACACACACCCATTACTTGAAAGAACTCTGTTCCTGCATTTGCCCGGGAATCAGAGCCAGGCCTCCTGTGTGGCAGGCGAGAATGGATGATGGAAGAGACTTTTTAACTTTTACTCCTCCCATTTGGAGTGAGGGGGAGATGAAAATCTTATCGGCACCCTAGATTACCCTTTGTGAGTATAGTGGTTTACCACAGGGAGCGCACATGCTCAAGCGCATGGGCACACAACTCGAGTTTCTCTTCATAGATGCATAAATCTTTCGCCTTTTACTAAAGATTTCCGTGGAGGGGAACCTTTCCGAGTGACCTGTATTTTTGGGTGCTCTGCTCACAGCAGAGCTGCACTGCAGTTTCAATAGCAGACTAAATCTGACCACACACCAATGTGCATTGGAGCAAAGCGTGCTTTCTCGTGGACCGTGTTTGCAGCCTTTGCGCTTCCTGTGTCGCAACTTCACATTTTTTTTCAGCCAGCATGGAAAGACAGCACTCTCATGACATGATGGGATCCAAACCTTGGGCTTCAGCTACTTTGGCCCTGTCAGTGACTTATGTACTTCCAGCATTCTTTTCTGCTCACAACAGAGCTGTATTGGAGTGTCAAGAGTAAAACTGGCCACCAGCCAATGGGCGGTGGAACGAAGCGCGCCTCACCACGTTCTGTACTTGCGGCCTTTGCGCTTTCTGCGTCGCAGCTCCAGATTTCTTTAGCCCGCATGGAAAGACAGCACTCTCTCGTACATGACGGGATACAAACAAAGATGGCTTCAGCTCCTTTTGCCCTATCAGTGACTTGTGCATTTCAAGCATTCTTTTCAGATGGCTAAAAGCTGGAGTCGGGAACTTGCGTTGGTGGTATAGTGGTGAGCATAGCTGCCTTCCAAGCAGTTGACCCGGGTTCGATTCCCGGCCAACGCATTTGTTTTGGCTCTGGCTGACGTTGAAGCAGAACTCCTTCTGTGACCTCTGTCAGCACCAAAATCTTTTGGATGAGTCGTTCAGCAGCAGCAAAGAGCTGGGTCTCCCCGTCGGGGAATCGAACACCGGTCTTCCGCGTGACAGGCGGAGATACTGTCCACTATACTAACGAGGAGCTGTACCCGCCGTGCTTCGCCCCCAGCCGACTTGACTTCACCGACATCAGCATAAGGAGCCACTACTCCATGAAAAAAACAAATCAACCTACCTTGATCTTATTGAGTCTCCCAATATCTTGAATGCTACACATTACAGGGGGTCCTCATTTGGACCACTTTACTATTATTACTATATTTTTTTTACTTTTCATAATGGGAACATGAAAAAAAGGATGGGAAATCATGTGGCAGTAACATCGCATTTACGTGGATCATATCGCCCACTGCTAGAATTCTACCACTGAACCACCAATGCTCGGAAAGGAGGGAGAACGTTTGGAATTAACACCGCATTTACGAGTATATTGCCCACTGCTAAACTTCGTCAACCTATAGATAAAGTGAACAAGTTTTATAGGCATTTGACGAATATAGACGGACTAATGAGTTTCTGAAAAGATTCGGCAGGGAACGGGGGTTGGTCGGTATGCAAAGCTTGGAGCTCCTTCAAGTAAATCAGGCTTCATTTTAAAGAACCTTACACACATGCAAGCACAAACACAACTTAATTAAAAGCACTCCGTTCCTGCATTGGCCGGGAATCGGAGCCGGGTCTCCCGCGTGGCAGGCGAGAATTCTACCACTGAACCACCAATGCTCGGCTGGGAGACTTTCGGCCTTCACATTGCCCTGGATTTAGTAATGGTGCGTAACTGTTACACGTCAAATCCAGGTAAAGGGGGGTTGAGTCAATATGCAAAGTTTGGAGCTCCTTCTAGCAAATCAGGCTTGGCCTTCAAGGCTCATTTTAAAGAATCCCACACACATGCAAACACACACCCCTTACTTGAAAGAACTCTGTTCCTGCATTTGCCCGGGAATCAGAGCCAGGCCTCCTGTGTGGCAGGCGAGAATGGATGATGGAAGAGACTTTTTAACTTTTACTCCTCCCATTTGGAGTGAGGGGGAGATGAAAATCTTATCGGCACCCTAGATTACCCTTTGTGAGTATAGTGGTTTACCACAGGGAGCGCACATGCTCAAGCGCATGGGCACACAACTCGAGTTTCTCTTCAAAGACGCATAAATCTTTCGCCTTTTACTAAAGATTTCCGTGGAGGGGAACCTTTCCGAGTGACCTGTATTTTTGGGTGCTCTGCTCACAGCAGAGCTGCACTGCAGTTTCAATAGCAGACTAAATCTGACCACACACCAATGTGCATTGGAGCAAAGCGTGCTTTCTCGTGGACCGTGTTTGCAGCCTTTGCGCTTCCTGTGTCGCAACTTCACTTTTTTTTTCAGCCAGCATGGAAAGACAGCACTCTCATGACATGATGGGATCCAAACCTTGGGCTTCAGCTACTTTGGCCCTGTCAGTGACTTATGTACTTCCAGCATTCTTTTCTGCTCACAACAGAGCTGTATTGGAGTGTCAAGAGTAAAACTGGCCACCAGCCAATGGGCGGTGGAACGAAGCGCGCCTCACCACGTTCTGTACTTGCGGCCTTTGCGCTTTCTGCGTCGCAGCTCCAGATTTCTTTAGCCCGCATGGAAAGACAGCACTCTCTCGTACATGACGGGATACAAACAAAGATGGCTTCAGCTCCTTTTGCCCTATCAGTGACTTGTGCATTTCAAGCATTCTTTTCAGATGGCTAAAAGCTGGAGTCGGGAACTTGCGTTGGTGGTATAGTGGTGAGCATAGCTGCCTTCCAAGCAGTTGACCCGGGTTCGATTCCCGGCCAAAGCATTTGTTTTGGCTCTGGCTGACGTTGAAGCAGAACTCCTTCTGTGACCTCTGTCAGCACCAAAATCTTTTGGATGAGTCGTTCAGCAGCAGCAAAGAGCTGGGTCTCCCCGTCGGGGAATCGAACCCCGGTCTTCCGCGTGACAGGCGGAGATACTGTCCACTATACTAACGAGGAGCTGTACCCGCCGTGCTTCGCCCCCAGCCGACTTGACTTCACCGACATCAGCATAAGGAGCCACTACTCCATGAAAAAAACAAATCAACCTACCTTGATCTTATTGAGTCTCCCAATATCTTGAATGCTACACATTACAGGGGGTCCTCATTTGGACCACTTTACTATTATTACTATATTTTTTTTACTTTTCATAATGGGAACATGAAAAAAAGGATGGGAAATCATGTGGCAGTAACATCGCATTTACGTGGATCATATCGCCCACTGCTAGAATTCTACCACTGAACCACCAATGCTCGGAAAGGAGGGAGAACGTTTGGAATTAACACCGCATTTACGAGTATATTGCCCACTGCTAAACTTCGTCAACCTATAGATAAAGTGAACAAGTTTTATAGGCATTTGACGAATATAGACGGACTAATGAGTTTCTGAAAAGATTCGGCAGGGAACGGGGGTTGGTCGGTATGCAAAGGTTGGAGCTCCTTCAAGTAAATCAGGCTTCATTTTAAAGAACCTTACACACATGCAAGCACACACACAACTTAATTAAAAGCACTCCGTTCCTGCATTGGCCGGGAATCGGACCCGGGTCTCCCGCGTGGCAGGCGAGAATTCTACCACTGAACCACCAATGCTCGGCTGGGAGACTTTCGGCCTTCACATTGCCCTGGATTTAGTAATGGTGCGTAACTGTTACACGTCAAATCCAGGTAAAGGGGGGTTGGGTCAATATGCAAAGTTTGGAGCTCCTTCTAGCAAATCAGGCTTGGCCTTCAAGGCTCATTTTAAAGAATCCCACACACATGCAAACACACACCCATTACTTGAAAGAACTCTGTTCCTGCATTTGCCCGGGAATCAGAGCCAGGCCTCCTGTGTGGCAGGCGAGAATGGATGATGGAAGAGACTTTTTAACTTTTACTCCTCCCATTTGGAGTGAGGGGGAGATGAAAATCTTATCGGCACCCTAGATTACCCTTTGTGAGTATAGTGGTTTACCACAGGGAGCGCACATGCTCAAGCGCATGGGCACACAACTCGAGTTTCTCTTCATAGACGCATAAATCTTTCGCCTTTTACTAAAGATTTCCGTGGAGGGGAACCTTTCCGAGTGACCTGTATTTTTGGGTGCTCTGCTCACAGCAGAGCTGCACTGCAGTTTCAATAGCAGACTAAATCTGACCACACACCAATGTGCATTGGAGCAAAGCGTGCTTTCTCGTGGACCGTGTTTGCAGCCTTTGCGCTTCCTGTGTCGCAACTTCACATTTTTTTTCAGCCAGCATGGAAAGACAGCACTCTCATGACATGATGGGATCCAAACCTTGGGCTTCAGCTACTTTGGCCCTGTCAGTGACTTATGTACTTCCAGCATTCTTTTCTGCTCACAACAGAGCTGTATTGGAGTGTCAAGAGTAAAACTGGCCACCAGCCAATGGGCGGTGGAACGAAGCGCGCCTCACCACGTTCTGTACTTGCGGCCTTTGCGCTTTCTGCGTCGCAGCTCCAGATTTCTTTAGCCCGCATGGAAAGACAGCACTCTCTCGTACATGACGGGATACAAACAAAGATGGCTTCAGCTCCTTTTGCCCTATCAGTGACTTGTGCATTTCAAGCATTCTTTTCAGATGGCTAAAAGCTGGAGTCGGGAACTTGCGTTGGTGGTATAGTGGTGAGCATAGCTGCCTTCCAAGCAGTTGACCCGGGTTCGATTCCCGGCCAACGCATTTGTTTTGGCTCTGGCTGACGTTGAAGCAGAACTCCTTCTGTGACCTCTGTCAGCACCAAAATCTTTTGGATGAGTCGTTCAGCAGCAGCAAAGAGCTGGGTCTCCCCGTCGGGGAATCGAACACCGGTCTTCCGCGTGACAGGCGGAGATACTGTCCACTATACTAACGAGGAGCTGTACCCGCCGTGCTTCGCCCCCAGCCGACTTGACTTCACCGACATCAGCATAAGGAGCCACTACTCCATGAAAAAAACAAATCAACCTACCTTGATCTTATTGAGTCTCCCAATATCTTGAATGCTACACATTACAGGGGGTCCTCATTTGGACCACTTTACTATTATTACTATATTTTTTTTACTTTTCATAATGGGAACATGAAAAAAAGGATGGGAAATCATGTGGCAGTAACATCGCATTTACGTGGATCATATCGCCCACTGCTAGAATTCTACCACTGAACCACCAATGCTCGGAAAGGAGGGAGAACGTTTGGAATTAACACCGCATTTACGAGTATATTGCCCACTGCTAAACTTCGTCAACCTATAGATAAAGTGAACAAGTTTTATAGGCATTTGACGAATATAGACGGACTAATGAGTTTCTGAAAAGATTCGGCAGGGAACGGGGGTTGGTCGGGTATGCAAAGGTTGGAGCTCCTTCAAGTAAATCAGGCTTCATTTTAAAGAACCTTACACACATGCAAGCACACACACAACTTAATTAAAAGCACTCCGTTCCTGCATTGGCCGGGAATCGGACCCGGGTCTCCCGCGTGGCAGGCGAGAATTCTACCACTGAACCACCAATGCTCGGCTGGGAGACTTTCGGCCTTCACATTGCCCTGGATTTAGTAATGGTGCGTAACTGTTACACGTCAAATCCAGGTAAAGGGGGGTTGGGTCAATATGCAAAGTTTGGAGCTCCTTCTAGCAAATCAGGCTTGGCCTTCAAGGCTCATTTTAAAGAATCCCACACACATGCAAACACACACCCCTTACTTGAAAGAACTCTGTTCCTGCATTTGCCCGGGAATCAGAGCCAGGCCTCCTGTGTGGCAGGCGAGAATGGATGATGGAAGAGACTTTTTAACTTTTACTCCTCCCATTTGGAGTGAGGGGGAGATGAAAATCTTATCGGCACCCTAGATTACCCTTTGTGAGTATAGTGGTTTACCACACGGAGCGCACATGCTCAAGAGCATGGGCACACAACTCGAGTTTCTCTTCAAAGACGCATAAATCTTTCGCCTTTTACTAAAGATTTCCGTGGAGGGGAACCTTTCCGAGTGACCTGTATTTTTGGGTGCTCTGCTCACAGCAGAGCTGCACTGCAGTTTCAATAGCAGACTAAATCTGACCACACACCAATGTGCATTGGAGCAAAGCGTGCTTTCTCGTGGACCGTGTTTGCAGCCTTTGCGCTTCCTGTGTCGCAACTTCACATTTTTTTTCAGCCAGCATGGAAAGACAGCACTCTCATGACATGATGGGATCCAAACCTTGGGCTTCAGCTACTTTGGCCCTGTCAGTGACTTATGTACTTCCAGCATTCTTTTCTGCTCACAACAGAGCTGTATTGGAGTGTCAAGAGTAAAACTGGCCACCAGCCAATGGGCGGTGGAACGAAGCGCGCCTCACCACGTTCTGTACTTGCGGCCTTTGAGCTTTCTGCGTCGCAGCTCCAGATTTCTTTAGCCTGCATGGAAAGACAGCACTCTCTCGTACATGACGGGATACAAACAAAGATGGCTTCAGCTCCTTTTGCCCTATCAGTGACTTGTGCATTTCAAGCATTCTTTTCAGATGGCTAAAAGCTGGAGTCGGGAACTTGCGTTGGTGGTATAGTGGTGAGCATAGCTGCCTTCCAAGCAGTTGACCCGGGTTCGATTCCCAGCCAACGCATTTGTTTTGGCTCTGGCTGACGTTGAAGCAGAACTCCTTCTGTGACCTCTGTCATCACCAAAATCTTTTGGATGAGTCGTTCAGCAGCAGCAAAGAGCTGGGTCTCCCCGTCGGGGAATCGAACCCCGGTCTTCCGCGTGACAGGCGGAGATACTGTCCACTATACTAACGAGGAGCTGTACCCGCTGTGCTTCGCCCCCAGCCGACTTGACTTCACCGACATCAGCATAAGGAGCCACTGCTCCATGAAAAAAACAAATCAACCTGCCTTGATCTTATTGAGTCTCCCAATATCTTGAATGCTACACATTACAGGGGGTCCTCATTTGGACCACTTTACTATTATTACTATTTTTTTTTACTTTTCATAATGGGAACATGAAAAAAAAGATGGGAAATCATGTGGCAGTAACATCGCATTTACGTGGATCATATCGCCCACTGCTAGAATTCTACCACTGAACCACCAATGCTCGGAAAGGAGGGAGAACGTTTGGAATTAACACCGCATTTACGAGTATATTGCCCACTGCTAAACTTCGTCAACCTATAGATAAAGTGAACAAGTTTTATAGGCATTTGACGAATATAGACGGACTAATGAGTTTCTGAAAAGATTCGGCAGGGAACGGGGGTTGGTCGGTATGCAAAGGTTGGAGCTCCTTCAAGTAAATCAGGCTTCATTTTAAAGAACCTTACACACATGCAAGCACAAACACAACTTAATTAAAAGCACTCCGTTCCTGCATTGGCCGGGAATCGGAGCCGGGTCTCCCGCGTGGCAGGCGAGAATTCTACCACTGAACCACCAATGCTCGGCTGGGAGACTTTCGGCCTTCACATTGCCCTGGATTTAGTAATGGTGCGTAACTGTTACACGTCAAATCCAGGTAAAGGGGGGTTGAGTCAATATGCAAAGTTTGGAGCTCCTTCTAGCAAATCAGGCTTGGCCTTCAAGGCTCATTTTAAAGAATCCCACACACATGCAAACACACACCCCTTACTTGAAAGAACTCTGTTCCTGCATTTGCCCGGGAATCAGAGCCAGGCCTCCTGTGTGGCAGGCGAGAATGGATGATGGAAGAGACTTTTTAACTTTTACTCCTCCCATTTGGAGTGAGGGGGAGATGAAAATCTTATCGGCACCCTAGATTACCCTTTGTGAGTATAGTGGTTTACCACATGGAGCGCACATGCTCAAGAGCATGGGCACACAACTCGAGTTTCTCTTCAAAGACGCAGAAATCTTTTGCCTTTTACTAAAGATTTCCGTGGAGGGGAACCTTTCCGAGTGACCTGTATTTTTGGGTGCTCTGCTCACAGCAGAGCTGCACTGCAGTTTCAATAGCAGACTAAATCTGACCACACACCAATGTGCATTGGAGCAAAGCGTGCTTTCTCGTGGACCGTGTTTGCAGCCTTTGCGCTTCCTGTGTCGCAACTTCACATTTTTTTTCAGCCAGCATGGAAAGACAGCACTCTCATGACATGATGGGATCCAAACCTTGGGCTTCAGCTACTTTGGCCCTGTCAGTGACTTATGTACTTCCAGCATTCTTTTCTGCTCACAACAGAGCTGTATTGGAGTGTCAAGAGTAAAACTGGCCACCAGCCAATGGGCGGTGGAACGAAGTGCGCCTCACCACGTTCTGTACTTGCGGCCTTTGCGCTTTCTGCGTCGCAGCTCCAGATTTCTTTAGCCCGCATGGAAAGACAGCACTCTCTCGTACATGACGGGATACAAACAAAGATGGCTTCAGCTCCTTTTGCCCTATCAGTGACTTGTGCATTTCAAGCATTCTTTTCAGATGGCTAAAAGCTGGAGTCGGGAACTTTCGTTGGTGGTATAGTGGTGAGCATAGCTGCCTTCCAAGCAGTTGACCCGGGTTCGATTCCCGGCCAACGCATTTGTTTTGGCTCTGGCTGACGTTGAAGCAGAACTCCTTCTGTGACCTCTGTCAGCACCAAAATCTTTTGGATGAGTCGTTCAGCAGCAGCAAAGAGCTGGGTCTCCCCGTCGGGGAATCGAACCCCGGTCTTCCGCGTGACAGGCGGAGGTACTGTCCACTATACTAACGAGGAGCTGTACCCGCTGTGCTTCGCCCCCAGTCGACTTGACTTCACCGACATCAGCATAAGGAGCCACTACTCCATGAAAAAAAACAAATCAACCTGCCTTGATCTTATTGAGTCTCCCAATATCTTGAATGCTACACATTACAGGGGGTCCTCATTTGGACCACTTTACTATTATTACTATTTTTTTTTACTTTTCATAATGGGAACATGAAAAAAAAGATGGGAAATCATGTGGCAGTAACATCGCATTTACGTGGATCATATCGCCCACTGCTAGAATTCTACCACTGAACCACCAATGCTCGGAAAGGAGGGAGAACGTTTGGAATTAACACCGCATTTACGAGTATATTGCCCACTGCTAAACTTCGTCAACCTATAGATAAAGTGAACAAGTTTTATAGGCATTTGACGAATATAGACGGACTAATGAGTTTCTGAAAAGATTCGGCAGGGAACGGGGGTTGGTCGGTATGCAAAGGTTGGAGCTCCTTCAAGTAAATCAGGCTTCATTTTAAAGAACCTTACACACATGCAAGCACACACACAACTTAATTAAAAGCACTCCGTTCCTGCATTGGCCGGGAATCGGACCCGGGTCTCCCGCGTGGCAGGCGAGAATTCTACCACTGAACCACCAATGCTCGGCTGGGAGACTTTCGGCCTTCACATTGCCCTGGATTTAGTAATGGTGCGTAACTGTTACACGTCAAATCCAGGTAAAGGGGGGTTGGGTCAATATGCAAAGTTTGGAGCTCCTTCTAGCAAATCAGGCTTGGCCTTCAAGGCTCATTTTAAAGAATCCCACACACATGCAAACACACACCCATTACTTGAAAGAACTCTGTTCCTGCATTTGCCCGGGAATCAGAGCCAGGCCTCCTGTGTGGCAGGCGAGAATGGATGATGGAAGAGACTTTTTAACTTTTACTCCTCCCATTTGGAGTGAGGGGGAGATGAAAATCTTATCGGCACCCTAGATTACCCTTTGTGAGTATAGTGGTTTACCACAGGGAGCGCACATGCTCAAGCGCATGGGCACACAACTCGAGTTTCTCTTCATAGACGCATAAATCTTTCGCCTTTTACTAAAGATTTCCGTGGAGGGGAACCTTTCCGAGTGACCTGTATTTTTGGGTGCTCTGCTCACAGCAGAGCTGCACTGCAGTTTCAATAGCAGACTAAATCTGACCACACACCAATGTGCATTGGAGCAAAGCGTGCTTTCTCGTGGACCGTGTTTGCAGCCTTTGCGCTTCCTGTGTCGCAACTTCACATTTTTTTTCAGCCAGCATGGAAAGACAGCACTCTCATGACATGATGGGATCCAAACCTTGGGCTTCAGCTACTTTGGCCCTGTCAGTGACTTATGTACTTCCAGCATTCTTTTCTGCTCACAACAGAGCTGTATTGGAGTGTCAAGAGTAAAACTGGCCACCAGCCAATGGGCGGTGGAACGAAGCGCGCCTCACCACGTTCTGTACTTGCGGCCTTTGCGCTTTCTGCGTCACAGCTCCAGATTTCTTTAGCCCGCATGGAAAGACAGCACTCTCTCGTACATGACGGGATACAAACAAAGATGGCTTCAGCTCCTTTTGCCCTATCAGTGACTTGTGCATTTCAAGCATTCTTTTCAGATGGCTAAAAGCTGGAGTCGGGAACTTGCGTTGGTGGTATAGTGGTGAGCATAGCTGCCTTCCAAGCAGTTGACCCGGGTTCGATTCCCGGCCAACGCATTTGTTTTGGCTCTGGCTGACGTTGAAGCAGAACTCCTTCTGTGACCTCTGTCAGCACCAAAATCTTTTGGATGAGTCGTTCAGCAGCAGCAAAGAGCTGGGTCTCCCCGTCGGGGAATCGAACCCCGGTCTTCCGCGTGACAGGCGGAGATACTGTCCACTATACTAACGAGGAGCTGTACCCGCCGTGCTTCGCCCCCAGCCGACTTGACTTCACCGACATCAGCATAAGGAGCCACTACTCCATGAAAAAAACAAATCAACCTACCTTGATCTTATTGAGTCTCCCAATATCTTGAATGCTACACATTACAGGGGGTCCTCATTTGGACCACTTTACTATTATTACTATATTTTTTTTACTTTTCATAATGGGAACATGAAAAAAAGGATGGGAAATCATGTGGCAGTAACATCGCATTTACGTGGATCATATCGCCCACTGCTAGAATTCTACCACTGAACCACCAATGCTCGGAAAGGAGGGAGAACGTTTGGAATTAACACCGCATTTACGAGTATATTGCCCACTGCTAAACTTCGTCAACCTATAGATAAAGTGAACAAGTTTTATAGGCATTTGACGAATATAGACGGACTAATGAGTTTCTGAAAAGATTCGGCAGGGAACGGGGGTTGGTCGGGTATGCAAAGGTTGGAGCTCCTTCAAGTAAATCAGGCTTCATTTTAAAGAACCTTACACACATGCAAGCACACACACAACTTAATTAAAAGCACTCCGTTCCTGCATTGGCCGGGAATCGGACCCGGGTCTCCCGCGTGGCAGGCGATAATTCTACCACTGAACCACCAATGCTCGGCTGGGAGACTTTCGGCCTTCACATTGCCCTGGATTTAGTAATGGTGCGTAACTGTTACACGTCAAATCCAGGTAAAGGGGGGTTGGGTCAATATGCAAAGTTTGGAGCTCCTTCTAGCAAATCAGGCTTGGCCTTCAAGGCTCATTTTAAAGAATCCCACACACATGCAAACACACACCCCTTACTTGAAAGAACTCTGTTCCTGCATTTGCCCGGGAATCAGAGCCAGGCCTCCTGTGTGGCAGGCGAGAATGGATGATGGAAGAGACTTTTTAACTTTTACTCCTCCCATTTGGAGTGAGGGGGAGATGAAAATCTTATCGGCACCCTAGATTACCCTTTGTGAGTATAGTGGTTTACCACATGGAGCGCACATGCTCAAGAGCATGGGCACACAACTCGAGTTTCTCTTCAAAGACGCAGAAATCTTTCGCCTTTTACTAAAGATTTCCGTGGAGGGGAACCTTTCCGAGTGACCTGTATTTTTGGGTGCTCTGCTCACAGCAGAGCTGCACTGCAGTTTCAATAGCAGACTAAATCTGACCACACACCAATGTGCATTGGAGCAAAGCGTGCTTTCTCGTGGACCGTGTTTGCAGCCTTTGCGCTTCCTGTGTCGCAACTTCACATTTTTTTTCAGCCAGCATGGAAAGACAGCACTCTCATGACATGATGGGATCCAAACCTTGGGCTTCAGCTACTTTGGCCCTGTCAGTGACTTATGTACTTCCAGCATTCTTTTCTGCTCACAACAGAGCTGTATTGGAGTGTCAAGAGTAAAACTGGCCACCAGCCAATGGGCGGTGGAACGAAGCGCGCCTCACCACGTTCTGTACTTGCGGCCTTTGCGCTTTCTGCGTCGCAGCTCCAGATTTCTTTAGCCCGCATGGAAAGACAGCACTCTCTCGTACATGACGGGATACAAACAAAGATGGCTTCAGCTCCTTTTGCCCTATCAGTGACTTGTGCATTTCAAGCATTCTTTTCAGATGGCTAAAAGCTGGAGTCGGGAACTTGCGTTGGTGGTATAGTGGTGAGCATAGCTGCCTTCCAAGCAGTTGACCCGGGTTCGATTCCCGGCCAACGCATTTGTTTTGGCTCTGGCTGACGTTGAAGCAGAACTCCTTCTGTGACCTCTGTCAGCACCAAAATCTTTTGGATGAGTCGTTCAGCAGCAGCAAAGAGCTGGGTCTCCCCGTCGGGGAATCGAACCCCGGTCTTCCGCGTGACAGGCGGAGATACTGTCCACTATACTAACGAGGAGCTGTACCCGCCGTGCTTCGCCCCCAGCCGACTTGACTTCACCGACATCAGCATAAGGAGCCACTACTCCATGAAAAAAACAAATCAACCTACCTTGATCTTATTGAGTCTCCCAATATCTTGAATGCTACACATTACAGGGGGTCCTCATTTGGACCACTTTACTATTATTACTATATTTTTTTTTTACTTTTCATAATGGGAACATGAAAAAAAGGATGGGAAATCATGTGGCAGTAACATCGCATTTACGTGGATCATATCGCCCACTGCTAGAATTCTACCACTGAACCACCAATGCTCGGAAAGGAGGGAGAACGTTTGGAATTAACACCGCATTTACGAGTATATTGCCCACTGCTAAACTTCGTCAACCTATAGATAAAGTGAACAAGTTTTATAGGCATTTGACGAATATAGACGGACTAATGAGTTTCTGAAAAGATTCGGCAGGGAACGGGGGTTGGTCGGGTATGCAAAGGTTGGAGCTCCTTCAAGTAAATCAGGCTTCATTTTAAAGAACCTTACACACATGCAAGCACACACACAACTTAATTAAAAGCACTCCGTTCCTGCATTGGCCGGGAATCGGACCCGGGTCTCCCGCGTGGCAGGCGAGAATTCTACCACTGAACCACCAATGCTCGGCTGGGAGACTTTCGGCCTTCACATTGCCCTGGATTTAGTAATGGTGCGTAACTGTTACACGTCAAATCCAGGTAAAGGGGGGTTGGGTCAATATGCAAAGTTTGGAGCTCCTTCTAGCAAATCAGGCTTGGCCTTCAAGGCTCATTTTAAAGAATCCCACACACATGCAAACACACACCCCTTACTTGAAAGAACTCTGTTCCTGCATTTGCCCGGGAATCAGAGCCAGGCCTCCTGTGTGGCAGGCGAGAATGGATGATGGAAGAGACTTTTTAACTTTTACTCCTCCCATTTGGAGTGAGGGGGAGATGAAAATCTTATCGGCACCCTAGATTACCCTTTGTGAGTATAGTGGTTTACCACACGGAGCGCACATGCTCAAGAGCATGGGCACACAACTCGAGTTTCTCTTCAAAGACGCAGAAATCTTTCGCCTTTTACTAAAGATTTCCGTGGAGGGGAACCTTTCCGAGTGACCTGTATTTTTGGGTGCTCTGCTCACAGCAGAGCTGCACTGCAGTTTCAATAGCAGACTAAATCTGACCACACACCAATGTGCATTGGAGCAAAGCGTGCTTTCTCGTGGACCGTGTTTGCAGCCTTTGCGCTTCCTGTGTCGCAACTTCACATTTTTTTTCAGCCAGCATGGAAAGACAGCACTCTCATGACATGATGGGATCCAAACCTTGGGCTTCAGCTACTTTGGCCCTGTCAGTGACTTATGTACTTCCAGCATTCTTTTCTGCTCACAACAGAGCTGTATTGGAGTGTCAAGAGTAAAACTGGCCACCAGCCAATGGGCGGTGGAACGAAGCGCGCCTCACCACGTTCTGTACTTGCGGCCTTTGCGCTTTCTGCGTCGCAGCTCCAGATTTCTTTAGCCCGCATGGAAAGACAGCACTCTCTCGTACATGACGGGATACAAACAAAGATGGCTTCAGCTCCTTTTGCCCTATCAGTGACTTGTGCATTTCAAGCATTCTTTTCAGATGGCTAAAAGCTGGAGTCGGGAACTTGCGTTGGTGGTATAGTGGTGAGCATAGCTGCCTTCCAAGCAGTTGACCCGGGTTCGATTCCCGGCCAACGCATTTGTTTTGGCTCTGGCTGACGTTGAAGCAGAACTCCTTCTGTGACCTCTGTCAGCACCAAAATCTTTTGGATGAGTCGTTCAGCAGCAGCAAAGAGCTGGGTCTCCCCGTCGGGGAATCGAACCCCGGTCTTCCGCGTGACAGGCGGAGATACTGTAACGAGGAGCTGTACCCGCTGTGCTTCGCCCCCAGTTGACTTGACTTCACCGACATCAGCATAAGGAGCCACTACTCCATGAAAAAAAACAAATCAACCTGCCTTGATCTTATTGAGTCTCCCAATATCTTGAATGCTACACATTACAGGGGGTCCTCATTTGGACCACTTTACTATTATTACTATTTTTTTTTACTTTTCATAATGGGAACATGAAAAAAAAGATGGGAAATCATGTGGCAGTAACATCGCATTTACGTGGATCATATCGCCCACTGCTAGAATTCTACCACTGAACCACCAATGCTCGGAAAGGAGGGAGAACGTTTGGAATTAACACCGCATTTACGAGTATATTGCCCACTGCTAAACTTCGTCAACCTATAGATAAAGTGAACAAGTTTTATAGGCATTTGACGAATATAGACGGACTAATGAGTTTCTGAAAAGATTCGGCAGGGAACGGGGGTTGGTCGGTATGCAAAGGTTGGAGCTCCTTCAAGTAAATCAGGCTTCATTTTAAAGAACCTTACACACATGCAAGCACACACACAACTTAATTAAAAGCACTCCGTTGCTGCATTGGCCGGGAATCGGACCCGGGTCTCCCGCGCGCGCGGCAGCCGAAAATAGTTAAGCTTAACTTCCCTTAACTTTTCCCATTCATTCTTAACGGTAGTGCTTAACACTACGGATGCTATATGTATTTGGCCACGTGTAGATTTCATGGCGCTGTTTCGCCTTTTCCCGTGTCGGGGAATTTAAGAAGTCTAGTGTCATCTGTCAATCATTCGCTGTGAGTGGAGGAGGGGAG